>NC_134690.1:350590660-350675660 GCF_050947455.1 Rhinoderma darwinii
GCTCGTTTTTTAAAAATAAAAACGTTACTGTAATCTACATTGCAGCGCCGATCTGCTGCAATAGCAGATAGGGGTTGCAAAATCTGGTGACAGAGCCTCTTTAATTCATTGCATTGTATTCAGTGTGATAATACTCTGCAGCGCGCCAGTGTACTCCTGGATGTGATGTGATCACTTGATGGGCACTGCATGGCGGTTATATTGGCCTTTGGTATATGTGGTCATGGTTATGAAGTATTATTTGGTCCTAGTATAGTTGTATTATTCGGCAAGTGCATGACTGTATTATTTTGGGGTAACCTATCATATATACAGTACATTAGCGTCTATGACGGGGCATTATTTGGGCGCAGGGCTGATGCATTTATGGATACAGATTCCAGGCACTACAATGCTGATTTTTATTATAAAGTAATATCTAGGGACAGTGTACTGCCGCGATGGTGTATCTAAGCTTATCATGGGTTCCAAAAGTTGTCTTATAGCTCTACTGTCTTTAATAAAAATATTTGCCTTTGGGCTTGTGCCCCTGATCTTCCAGCGCTGGTCCAATATCTACATTTTTTTTGTCTGGTCTAAGGTCTGATAATTAAATGCAATGAAAACTTCTTAACTTTGACATTGAGCTGGTTAATATTCATGCTTCAAGGTGGGCCCATTCAAAAGTTTGTTATAGGGCCCAGCCTTTTCAAGTTACGCCCCTGGCATTAGTCTACCAAAGTCGGGTAGGGGAAGTATGGAACGGGCTCACGGAGTGAACCCGTTCCATACAATGCGGGTGTCGGCTGTTTGCTACAGCCGACACTTCAGAGTAACGAGCCGCATCGCTCTCGAGCGCGATCTCGCTAGTTTAACTCGTTAAATGCTGCGGTCAATAACGACCGCAGCATTTAAATCGTTAGAAAGAGGGGGGCGACCCCCCTCTAACAGCTCATCGCTCCCCCCCGCAACGCAATCGCGGGGTTGGCGATGGTTGCTATGGCTGCCTCCGGCAAGGCTTAATAGGTGCCTGTCAGAATCACGATCTACTGCAATACATTAGTATTTCAGTATATCGTGCAAGTGATCTAACTATCGCTGGTTGAAGTCCCCTAGGGGGACTAATAAAAAAAGTAAAAATGAGTTAAAGTATTTTTTTTTGTGAAGAAAAAAAAAAAAATATTTACATTTTTAAAAAAAAAACCTTTTCCCATTTTCACCCTAGAGCGTAGTAAAAAAATAAATAAACATAATTGGTATCGCCACGTCCGTAAAAGTCTTAACTATTACAATATATGAGTAACTATGATGCTAGGAGCCCGGCTCCCTGCAGTGTGTTCGGTCCGGGACTACCGGCCGAAATACGTCCGTCCATTACAGACGTAATGTGCTTGTGTGAATCCAGCCTTACACTTAGTTTTTTACTTGTAAAAGTAGTAAAATATAGAAAAAACTATATATATTTGGTATCGCCGTAATCGTATTGACCCACAGAATAAAATTAACATGTTGTTTTAATTGCACAGTGAATTCCGTAAAAACGGCGCGCAAAAAAACATGGAGGAATTGCTGTTTTTTTCATTTTCTACCCCACAAATAATTTTTTTCCTGTTTCCTAGTACATTATATGCCAAAATAAATTGTGCTGTGAAAAACTACAACTTGTCCCGCAAAAATCAAGCCCTCATAGTACTATATAGACGGAAAAATAAAGACGTTATGGTTTTTGGAAGGTGGGAAGGAAAAAACGAAAATGAAAATTTGAAAAAGGGCTGCGGCAGGAAGGGGTTCAAAAATAGAGCTAAAAACTGAAAAACTGAGAGTGTGATCCTGGCCTTTGGGTGCAGTCTCATGTGGAAGATTTTGTTGGAGAAATTTCTGCAACTGAAAATGTGGTCCATATATCTGAATTTTTTTTTTCTGCAGCAACCAAATAGATTTCTTGAAGCCTCATTCAGATGAATTGGACAGTTGTCAAATCTGCCATGTGTGAATATACCCTAAGGAACACATTATGCTAAATTCAAAAGATCAGAAAATCAGTTTCCGTTTGTACGCCTTTGTATCTGTTTTCATGTAAACCGAGCATATCCAGCCAGGCCTCTCTCACTGCCCAGCTGCTTTTCTTCTCTCCCCCTTCCTGGATTGCTGAGAGATGACGTACTTGTCAGGGCTTTTCCCCTCCGTTTCTGAGGCGTGACTATCAGCTGCTGATCCAGAGTAACCAGTTCCATCTCCACATATACACAGCAGCTGATTTACATGTAACTACCTGCAGTATTGAAACCAACGCAGGTTGTATTAGAAGGAGGTGACTGTTGTCTTGTCCGATCTGTAAGTAATGTATTGCTGTAGTGTTTAGTTGAAGCAGAAAACATAACTATTTTGTTTTTAGGCCTAAACACAAAGGTGAGGATCATGGCAATGAAAGGGCATAAAGATATGTGATTATATGTCCTCCCAGAGACTAATATTACCTTTGATATCGTACGGGGCTATAATACCTATGCGTAATATTGTTTCGGAGCCTGGGCCTAAAGCAAAAAGTAATGCCCACATTGTGTTGTGATTGTAATATTGCATTGTTTTGTTGTACATCATGAACGTTCCGTTTACAGACTCTATTCTTTCAGGATATGTTCACACGCAGTGTTTTCAGACGTAATTCGGGCGTTTTACGCCTCGAATTACACCTGAAAAAACGGCTCAATTACGCCTACAAACGTCTGCCCATTGCTTGCAATGGGCTTTACAGTGTTCTGTTCCCACGAGGCTTAATTTTACGCGTCGCTGTCAAAATACGGCGCGTAAAAAGACACCCGCGAAAAAGTGCAGGACACTTCTTGGGACGTCTTTGGAGCCGTTTTTCATTGACTCCATTGCGAGTTGCTACAAAAACGTCTGAAAATCAGGAGCTGTTTTCGCCTAAAAACAGCTCCGTATTTTCAGACGTATTTTGCTAAGCGGGTGAAAATAACCTCACATTTAAGTTCATTACTTTACATCTGAGGGCATCTTGATCCGGTTTATGGCTAGATATACACACAGCGTTTACTCAGTTTTTTTTGCATGTGATTCTTCTCCCCCCCCCCCCCCCCCCCCCAAATGCTACTTGAGAATCTTTAGTAAAATGTGATAGAGCTTACATACACAGTGTTTATCATAATGCAGCATGCTTTACGTATGGCGTTTTTTTTTGTAGCGTTTTTGGCATAGGCTTTTTTTTATAGAACTTCCAAAACAGTAAAAAAAAAAGTATGTACAAAAATGACACTAAATAGAAAACACCACCAAAGATGCATGTAAAGACGCCATTGAAACAGTCTGAAATGCATGGTGTTTTTTACGTGCATCTTAAAGGGGTTTTCCCATGAGAGACATTTGTGATATGTCATAAGGGTAAGGCCACACGGAGCAGACCTGACATGGTCGCAAAACGGCTAACAACCACGACGGCACCATGTTCGGTGCAGCTGTCAAACAGCCTGTTAGTGGCCGCATGTTAACGCGGGTTAAACCGTCCCTTTATCTGCAAAATCGTGCGGTCATGAATTAATACACCCTTTATGGCCACACGATTTTGCAAATTACAACAACTTACCTCCTATTCATTCTCTATGGCAGTGCCGGAAAAAGCCGAACACCGCACTCGGCTATCTCCGGCGCTCCCATAGAGAATGAATGGAGCGGTAGTGCGCATGCGCATGTAACCGGAATGCCTCTTAACGAGGTATTTGTCAGCCGCTCCTGCATAGTGCCAGCGCGGTTGTTGGCCGCGTTTCGACCGTGTCAGGGCCGTTCCGAGTCGCCTTACCCTTAATGTCAGAAAGATTTTGGGTACCCGCACCTATCTCTAGAACGGGGCCCCCTAAACCCCGTTCAGTCGCTCTGAGGTGAATTCCGACCATGAAAAAGGTTATATGGTCATGAGTTACGTAAACAGCGTAGCTCGCTGAGTTACGCGGTTTCCATAAGGCCCATAGAACTGAATGGTAGTTACAGAAACAGCGTAGCTCGCATGCTACGCTGTTTCCGTAACTGCCATTCACTACCATGGGAGTTACGGAAACAGCGTAGGTCAGCGAGTTATGCTGTTTACGTAACTCCCGACCATATAACCAGGAAGTGGCTGGAAGTCGGCGAAATCAGGCGAAGCTAGAACAGGGTTTAGGGGGCCCCCGATCTAGAGATAGATGCGGGTCCCAGCGGTGGGACCCGCATCTATCTGACAAATATGTCATAGATGTCTCATGGGAAAACCCCTTTAAACCTGAAAACGCTGTCTATAGGAGGTCTATAGGCAAAAGAAAAAACGTAGCCTGAAACTTAATCTATGATTAGTTATGCATGGTATTGTTTTCTCTACGTGACTGCTATTTACATGCGACTAGCTTTGTGTTTTTCATTTTTTTCCGCCTGTAAAGCTTTGCGGTCAAAAACGGCACTGAAAAAAAACACGCTGGTTTGAGGTAAAACAATTTGCGATTTTGTCACGCATTTTATGACTGCAGGATCCACTACCGGCACGTGTGCAACTGTGCATACACCCTAACTTAACGTCTGATCTCCTTCTAGGGGGAAAAACTTTGCATATACAGCATCTGATCGTACACATAATTTTTTTTTTGTTGTCAGATTCCTATGCGCTTCTATAAGTGCCTTTTACTGCTCCTTGCAAAATAGAGCCATGAGGGTGTGTTCACATGGCTTATTTGCAGCCGTTTTTCAGGCTGTAAACGCCCCAAAAAACGGCTGAAAATACGGAAGCTGAAAGCCTCCAAACATCTGCCCAGTGATTTCAATGGGAAAAACTGTGTTTCGTTCCAATGGTGCATTTTTTGAATAAAAGAAATGCATGTCACTACGTGAGCCGTATTTGGAGCCACTTTTTCAAGTGGGTCAATAGAAACACAGCTCCAAAAACGGCCGCAAAAAACGCATTAAAAAAAACGCTTGATGCTTAAAAAACGGCTGAAAATTAGGGGCTGTTTTCCCAAGAAAACAGCTCAGTTTTTTTACAGCCGTTTTTTGTTTAGCGTGTGCACATACCCTTATACTGCATGTGCATGATGGCATACAATCTACATTTTGTTGCTTAGGTAGCTTTTATTTTGCTGAGGAAAAGCATTCTAAGGCTAAATGCACACGATGCGTATTATGTGCAGATTTGCCAAGTGTATTTTGCTGTGGCAAATCCGCAGCGTAATACGGAAACAGCAAAGTAAATTAGATTTTAAGTAATCTCATCTACATGTTACAGAATTTTTCTGCACATTAAATGGATCAGCGGTGCGTATTTTAAAATCCGCAGAATGTCAATTTATCCTGCGAATTGTATCTGACAAGTTTATAGAAAAACATACCACAATCCGCAACATAAAAGCGCATTAAAATATAAAAACCGTACCTAAAACGCAATTAGGTGCAGATTTTACATGCGCAACTACCTGTGTTTACCTACGGTTTGGATTCAGATTTTCTGCACCAAACTACGCAACATCTGCAAGTATTCTAAGGCCCCTTTCACACAATTTATTTTTTTCAGTGATTTACAACAAATGTGGCAAATATTTTTTATTTTGTGTCATTATGTGCATGCATTTTCCTAGTGTCCCTAGAGAAGCCTATGGGGGGGAAGAAGTCAAGAAGAGCATGCCGTGGTTTTAAAAAAGAAAAAAACACGACTGACCCCTTACAGCCTGAAACTTTACTTTTCTTATATCTACTTGTGCAGCCTAATAAAACCTACCTTCTGCCACGATCACACATGACGTTTTTTTGCTCATTTTTTTTAGTAAAACACATGGGTGGACATAAAAGGAAGGAGATGCATCTATATTTTCTTTATATGTGTCTTTGCTTTTGGGTTCACTACTGGCTTTGGCTTGTAAGGCTGGCTATATATTTTAGATAGCTGTCGGCCGACAGCTATTCCTGTCGACTCCCTTATCTAATAACGAATAACAGTATCGGGCATGTTGAAATTCAACATTCCAGACCCTTTTCTCTCCCAAATCTGCCATCAGGGGAGAGTCGTGACGACGTTAGGTGGTCGGCTAGTCCCACCAAAATCGGTGGGTTTGGCCGACATTCATCTAATGTCTATGGCCAGCTTAAAAGGGTTTTCCAGCCAGTAAAAATTGATGGCCTATCCTCAGGACCCCCGCCGATCAGCTGTTCTGAAGGGGCCGCAGAGCTTGTACAAGCAGAAAAGGCTGCAATACCTGTGAAAGGTGGCTCTCCCCCCTTCTTCTTAATATGGAGGGAATGTAAGAATGTGGAGCAGCCCCCTTCACATGAAAAGGCCACTGTCCCTTGAAATGTACATATTCATGTTTGTGTTAACATATTCTTTCCTACAAGTTCAAACCAGGAGTGAGACCAATGCTAATGTTTTATGTTATACAGTATATATTTCGATTGCTATGCTGTCACCTAGTGGTCAGTCTGCATTGTTATGTGCACTGGACCTGTGGTCACACGTTCTGAGCCGTGCAGTCCTCAAGCCAGCAAAGTTTACTGCTACATAAAACTGTTCAGGCCATGGTGGCTTACGCTATCTATTGTAGGCATCAGGAGAAACAGCCCAGGCACCATCTTTGAGTTGTTTCTACTGCGCCTTAACTGGTGAGGACGCATCAAGCGAAGGAGCGCTACCTGCGTTCTTCTGGGGGCTATGCTACGTTTTTAAGAGGTGGATATTCCTGCCTCAGGAGGCTCGGTGTGCAGGACACAGCCCTTAGAGCAGCAGGAAGCTGTTGGTGCTGACCAGCAACGCACGTAGATAAGACCCAGAAGCTGGTGTGGGTCTGGAATGGGCAGGTGGAGTTGCCAGGTAGCCTACCTGCACAAGCAATGAGTTGGAGTTATCAGGTGGAGATGCCTGGGACCTTCCAGCAAGAGGGAGACTGCTGCATGGCGGGAGGAGTTGCCAGGGGCCTCCCTGCAAGTAGTGATTATGTTTGGTGGGTGGAAGTTGCCTGAGGCCTTCCCACGATAGTGACCGCTACAAAATAGAGAAAGGGCCTGGATTTAAAGAGGACATACCCCTGCATCGGGGAGGAGTTGAAGGCTCTGTCCTAGAAGCTAAGAGAATTTGATAAGACATCATTGCCCACATTGTCCCAATTTTGTAATTGCTGAATGTTAAAGAGACAGTGCCTCTCTGTGGGCGTACTTTATACTACCGGCCTAATGCAGAACTGTAAGGCTGGGTTCACACCTGTTGTTCTGCTCTGTCGGAGGATCACAGGAATACCGGAAGCAACGGCTCCATTGCAACACAGATACCACCTGTGGCCGACGTAACTTTAATAAATTAAATTTAATGTACGAAGTGCCCAATTGATATGTAACAAAGCAATAAAAACAAAACCCTTTCTGCAATGATTGACTGTCATCCTTTTGTGTTATGGAGATGACTGTTCACATAGTCTTCTTTGAATTTCAGATGATTCATGTCAACTTTATTTATACCAATGTGAATAAATAACAAACCGTCATATTGGCATGTGAGAAGATTAACCCTTTCAGGACAGACTAATTTCTGTTTTTATTCATTCGTTTTTTCCTCCCCGCCTTCAAAAAGTCATAACCCCTTTTTATTTTTTCGTTGACACAGCCATATGAGGGCTTAATTTTTACGGGACAAGTTGTACTTTCTAATGGAAGAAAATTAAGAATGGGTTGAAATTGGAAAAAAACAACAGTTCCGCCATTTTCTTATGGGTTTCTTTTATACGGTGTTCAATGTACGGTGAAAATTATACGTTATCTTTATTCTGTGGGTCAGTATAATCACGGTGATACAAAATTTATAGAGTTTTTTTTATGTTTTAGTACCTTTAAAAAATGTAAACGTTTGAAAGGAAGTAAAAAATTTGTACGTGGAACGATGTGGTTTTTATTAATACAATTTTGGGGAATATCGGGCATTTCGATCACTTTTTTATTTAAAAAAAAATTTGCGGGCTGATGTGCCAAAACAAACTGTAATTCGGCCGTTTTGACCTTTTTCCCTCCTACGACGTTCATCGTATTGGATACATGTTTTTATAGTTCGGCCATTTTCGGACACGGGGATACCTAATGTGCTGTTTATTATTGTTTATTTTTACATGTGAACTAGGGAAAGGGGGTGATTTGAACATATGGCGACAGCACACTGCGGACACTAATGCCACCTAAGCCACTAAATATAAATAAATATGCACTAATGCTAAATCTACTTACAAATAGGGAGGTTCTTAGTGCACATTTTGATCAAAAAGTGTTTGCTCACCTGCCACGACAAGGCAACCTCTGTAAGGTGGGAACCTACGCTGCCCATACACCAAGAACTGGGACTAAACCTACATATATATCTGGGGATGGTAGGAACCAGCACTAAACTAATTAAAATCAGCCAGGGCAGAATGGGAGGAGTGCAAGAACAAAAGTGGAGGCAGTCACTAACCCCACATATATGGATCACATAAACACAATAAAAATTTGAAACCCCTGACGTCGCTGTCCATATATGTACAGTGTTGTCACGGGAAACCCCAGAGCCATAGTCCCAAGCAGAGCACTACTAGCACTCTGCCTGGGACTCCTGATCTGCTCCTGACATCACTGTCCATATATGGATAGTGATGTCTGGAGCAGAGCAGAAGTCCCAGGCAGAGCGCTAGTAGTGCTCTGCCCGGGACTATGGCTCTGGGGTTTCCCGTGACAACACTGTCCATATATGGACAGTGATGTCAGGGGCTTCCCCAGAGATGGAGTCCCGGAGCAGTACCGCTAGCGCTCTGCCTGGGACTCCTTCTCTCCTCCCAACATCACTGTCCATATATGGACAGTGATGCCGTGACGACAGCAGCGACTGTCCCCGGCGGCCGAGTGGGCCCCCCAAAGGGTAGTGGGCCCCGGCACTTGCCCGGGTTCGCTGGGTGCTGACGCCGGCCCTGTAAGGGTATGTTCACACGGCAGCGTCCGTAAAGGCTGAAATTACGGGGCTGTTTTCAGGAGAAAACAGCTCCGTAATTTCAGCCATCATGGCATGTTGAGGCGCTTATTTGACGCGGGCGTCTTTTTTACGCGCCGCCTTTTGACAGCGGCGCGTAAAAAAAATGACCGTGTGCACAGAACATCGTAAGACCCATTCTAATGAATGGGCAGATGTTTGCCAACGCTATCTAGGTGCATTTTCGGACGTAAATCGAGGCGTAAAACGCCCGAATTACGTCCGTAAATAAGCCGTGTGAACATACCCTAAGTCTCGCTCAAATTTAGCCAGAATTGTGTTGCACATGCTGTTCACCACATTTATTAACTGTTTTAGACACTTTTTTTTGTGCCTCACTCAACAAGGGAGCATGGCTGAGGAGAAATCTGCGACTGAGGCCCCTCACTGAGCCTCCAACACTGTTTCCGTAACTCCCATGGTAGTGAATGGCAGTTACAGAAGCAGCGTAGCATGCGAGCTACGCTGTTTACGTAACTACCATTCAGTTCTATTCATGGTCTGGAATCACACGAGTCAGCCACAACACAGAGCAGTAGAACAAGGTTTAGGGGTCCCCGTTCTAGAGATAGGTGTGGGTCTTAAATTAAATTAAAAAGCCTGCTTACATTGAGTTCAAGCAAAGTAAAAACTTGTGACTAATTTGTTTTGTTGAAAATACCACGTGGTTAAGAAATTCTTTCTGAATATAATCCCCAACGAAGGTTAAGTGCAGTTTTGGCTCTTCTACTCTTGGATAAAAAACATACACTAGTGTCCTAGCGTTTGTCATCATTTGTTTCATTATAATCAATGTTACCTGGACTTTTTAACCCCTTAAGTACACAGCCAATTTTGGCCTTGGAGACACACCAGTTATTTTATTTTTTTTCCTCTTTGCTTCCCGGAGCTCATAACTTTTATATTTTTTGTTTGACATACAGATGTAGCCGTCTTTACCTTGACTTTTAACTCATTAAATACACAGTGGAAAGATCCTTTATCTGGAGTTTTTCAAGGACTTTTCGATGTCTTTTGCTGTGTGATATCAAGCTGCAGCAAGTTATCACAGTCAAGATGAAGATCGCTATATCCATAGCTGTATCTGACTTTGTTTTTTGAGGGACAAGTTGTACTTTATGTAGGTGTCACTTTTTGGTACATTTACATTATTGTTTAATTTATATAAATTTTTATTTTGGCAACAATGCAAAAAAAAAAAGCAGTTCCGCTACAGGTTTTTGTTTCTTTTTTTCTTTTTACAGCATACACCAGACATGGGCAAACTACGGCCCGCGGGCCACATACGGCCCGTTAGGCTTTTTAATCCGGCCCGCCGAACTTGTCCAAATCGTAGTAAAAACCTCCTTTTTTTTTCCCCTTTCCCTGCAATGCCCACGTTTTCCCAATAGATGGCGCACTCAAAACACATTGACCGTTGTCCTTAACGCCGAAGGACGGATATATCCGTCCTCAGCAGCTGCTAGTTCGCGCAGGAGGACGGATATATCCGTCCTGTGATGGCGCGGGTACTGCCAGTGTACCCACGCGATCAGCGGCAGGAGCATGGCTGTTATACACAGCCTGGCTCCTGCTGCAACTGCCGGAATCGAAGCGCGCTCTGATTCCGGCAGTTTAACCCATTAAATGCCGCTGTCAATAGTGACAGCGGCATCTAATGTGTTTGACAGAGGGAGGGAGCTCCCTCTGTCACCCGATCGGCGCCCCCGCAAACAAATCGCGGGTCGCCGTCGGGTTTCCATGACAGCCGGGGGTCTAACAAAGACCCCCAGGTCTGTCTTCCGCAACTGCCTGTTTGGCGATGCCGGAGGCATGACCTAACAGGTTGCCTGTCAGTTTTACACTGACAGGCAATAATGCTTTGGTATACTAAGTATACCAAAGCATTATATATGCGATCGGCACATCGCATAGTGAAGTCCCCTGGTGGGACTTAAAAAAAAAATGTCAATCAGTTAAATAAAGTTTGTTGAAAAAAAATAAAATAATTACAGTCAAAATCAAATAAAACTACTTTTTTTGCCCAAAAAGTGGTTTTATTCAGTAAAAGTGTCAAAACAAATCACACATACACATATATGGTATCCCCGCGATCGTAACAACTTGAACACATAAATGAACACATTAATTAAACCACCGGATGAACGGCGTCCAAAAAACCCGCAAAAAACAACGGCAAAATTCTCTCTTTTCTCCCATTCCCCCCATAAAAAATAAAATAAAAGTTAATCTATAAGTCCTATGTACCCCAAAATAGTACTAATGAAAACTACGCATTGGCCCGCAAAAATCAAGCCCACATACGGTCACATCGACGGAAAAATAAAAAAATGACGGCTCTTGGAACGCGGCGATGCAAAAACAAGTAATTTTTTTCTAAAAGGGTTTTTATTGTGCAAACATAGGAAAACATATAAAACCTTTACACATTTGATATCCTCGTAATCGTGCCGACCCGTAGAATAAAGGTAACATGTTATTTATGCTGCATAGTAAAGGGCATAAATTTATAACGTGAAAATTAATGCTGGAATAGCTGCTTATTTTCAATTCTCTCCTAAAATAAAGTTAATAAAAGTTAATCAATATATTGTAAGCATCTAAAAATGGTACAATTACAAAATACAACTCGTCCCGCAAAAAACAAGCCCTTATATGGCTATGTCGACGTAATAAAAAAAAAGTTACGACTCTTGGAATGCGACCATGAAAAAACAAAAAATAATCCTTGGCCATTAACGTGCAAAATGGCCCGGTCATTAAGGGGTTAATGTGGCGCGTATTTCTCTTTATTTCACTTTAATTTTCACTTCGTTTCACGTCACCATTAAGCCCTTCGGTTTTCAAAGAGTACAATATCAGCCGTCACTTTGCCACGAAGCATGCAATCTATGCTAGCAAGCAGTCAACACAAGAACGGGCGGCTACTGCTCAGAGGTTGGCAGCTAATTTACAGAGTCAACAGAACTTTTTTCTTGATAAATCACAGTGCGTATGTTATTTTAATCTATTTACATTTCCTCCTCCCAGTATCTGCGAAATAGTATGTAAATGCCATATCTTGCATATTCCTTGAGACAAATTTATTAACTGATAAGGGCTATTTTTCACATTTGAAAGACAGTTAATAAATTGGGTTGTAGTGTTCTTACTGTGCTATGAGGTTTGCACACACTACATTTAATGCTTTAGTATATCCGGCCCAAACACTCCCTCCAAATGCTCCTGGCCCGGCCCCTCTGTCAAATTTTAGAACCCATTGTGGCCCGCGAGTCAAAAAGTTTGCCCACCCCTGGCATACACTAATCATCATAAATGACGCTACAAATTTATTGTTCAATTTTTTATGGTCGTAGCGATACCAAATATGTGTATATCATTTTATGTTTTGGGACTTATATTTTGTAAAGTATAATAATTGTAAAAAATGTGCATTTGTGTGTATTTTTTTTTAAATGTTTTTATTTTTTTTACTTAACATTACTTTTTCTTAATTAATTTAACTCCTAAATTAACCCTGGGCTGTCTGTTTATACAAGGTATGTCCATTGTTAGCGCTCACAGGGTTTCCCTGTGATGCGATCAAAGGGTGTCCCCCCCTCCCCCATTACTCTGACAAACATGATGGACTTTTTTTTAATTTAATTTTTATTTATTTAAAATCCTGCAAATATGTTCCAAAACACTTAAAGAGGCTCTGTCACCAGATTTTCCAACCCCTATCTCCTATTGCAGCAGATCGGCGCTGCAATGTAGATAAGAGTAACGTGTTTTTTTTCAAAAACGAGCATTTTTGGCCAAGTTATGACCAGTTGATTCTGCAGCAGCATCGGCGTTTGCAGGTAAGTCGATGTAGCCTCTGTCGCCTGGTGCCGATGTGTCCTCGCTCGTCCGACACGATGCAGGACCTGGGGCAGGAAGTGACGTCACAGCGTGATCTCTCAAGAACACGATGTGTGTCTGTGCACTGCCAGAAGCTGGGTGTTAACGAAGAGAAGTGGATGATGCTGATTCGTCAGCATCATACACTTCTATTCACAACGCCCAGCTAGTAAAAGAAGTAAAAACGCCCAGATGTACGCACATAATACACGCCCAGTTGGACTTAACTTTAAACACGCCCAGTTGTACTTAAGAAAGCCTCATTTGCATAAATATAAAAATGGTCATAACTTGGCCAAAAATGCTCGTTTTTGAAAAAAAAAAAACGTTACTGTAATCTACATTGCAGCGCCGATCTGCTGCAATAGGAGATAGGGGTTGGAAAATCTGGTGACAAAGCCTCTAACAAGAAGGGTGAAAGAAGAGCTTAGTGCTCATGTTGTTTTCATGCTAATCCCAAAAGTGATTTCCCTAAAAACTCCTATATTATACATTACTTGTGTATCCTCAATACTAGTGGTCGATGTAATTTCAGAATAATTAACTGTGTGGCGCATTTTGAGGTGTTTGGGAGTTACTCAAACTAAATGACATGACATTATGAGTAATATAACTGGCTTATTAAGTGTTTATGTCTACAAGAAAAAAAACTAAAAATAAATAATATATACACCTATCCTGGCAAGGTGGCGCTAATAAATAAACCCGGAGAATTTACAAGTTGAGAAATTATTTTTAAGTGTCCTTTGTGAGTGAGGACTGGAAGATTGCAACTAGTAAGTACAGGCTTATTATATGATTCAGTTCTGTTGTGGAGATGTGATATACGATATATATTCCATCTTAACAATATTTTGGTAATACATTTTTGTCTATTAGTTAATGTTCATAGATTTACTCTATTTCTTTCAGGTAAAATCATGGCTGTGAATTTGTACATGTGCCTTATGGTTGCCTTGTGTCTTAGCCCTGCTATTATTTGTGGCATTTCTTTTGTTGGAGGTTATAGCTATATTGATCCTAATAGAACGGATGTTCAAGAGGCTGCTGACTTTGCTGTTGAGAAGTACAATGAAGCAGGAAATGATGTACATATCTATAGACTCCTCCAAATCGTGTCATCCTACGTTCAGGTAACTTAAAGAGGTCAATGTTTCAATAAATCATGTATAGGATAGCTGATAAATGTCTGATCACTGTAGGTCTATCTCCGTCAGTGACCTATAAAGTGAATGGAGTGGTGGCCACGCATGTGCACTACCACTCCATTTACACATGGGATTCGGGGACCCACGGTCTCGTTATTGCTGGGGCTCCCAGCTCGCCGTGATCAGACATTTATCATCTATTTATGGGAAAAGCCCTTTAATTTAGCTCCTATACATTTTGCAACTTTGCACAGAGAATACATCATCTTTATTCCCAATCCCTAGTGATGTTCACAATCTAATTTCCTTATCTCAACTACATACAAACTAAAGGGCCTTTTATACCTGCCGATCATCCAGTCATCATTGATCGGCGCTCATTTGCTCCTGTCATACGGAGCTATGGATGGGGACGAGTGGTCGTTACTCCGATCGCTCATCCCCATACATTATTATCATGTCGGCAGTGCGTCTCCCTGTTTACACAGGGAGATGTGCTACTGACAACGATAATATTTTACTTTTTTAAAACGATACGGCCAGCAGATGATCGAGTCTTTGCTCGTTCATCTGCTGATCGGTGCCCTTTTTACCCAGGGCACTTATTGGCAATGAGCGTTATATAAACGCTTGTCTGCCCGATAATCGCCCAGTATAAAACGTCCTATTAGACAGGCAGATATTCTTTCATGAACGAGCAACGAGTAATGATTTAGCGAGTCGTTTGCGTTCAAAAAATGGTCTATTACACGTGACTATAATTGCTAAAGATTTTCGATGTTCAGCTGTAACTGCGATCATTGCTCGTTTGTCCTCCTCTGTGAAATGCTGACGACTTGAAGATTTCTGATTAGACGAGGGAATTTGTCGGGGACGAATGATAATCTTTCACTCAGGTAGATGTGGCCAATCCACGGAAACCCAACTATTTATTGCATGCTATTACACATGATTATCTCTTACATTTGAACGATTATATAAAAATGTATAATCGCTCCGTCTAATAAAGCCTTAAGGCTGGTTTCAAATGGCCGAAATACAGCTGCATAACCCAGACCCCGTACAGCTCTACAGAACTGAACTTGGATCACCGTGGAGCCCTATGGCAATCTAATCTAAGTTTGCTCAAGTAGAACCCTATGATTCTCTTATGTAAAATCTGTACCCCAACCATCATGTGCCATTTGTACTACTGACGTCCTGCTATGTGGTAGAGGGAACATTGGTCCACAATGGAAACTAAAGCCAAGTGTAACTACAAACCCTATAGTTGCGTCCCAAATGGTCTGGGTCTTGTGGCTGTATTTTAACCATCTGACAACCAACCTAAGGAAAATGTTGTAGGTGGCCACTGAATCTGCCAGTAATTTTTGAGGAGGAAGGGGGGGACGGAATTACCTTGAGGAAACAAACCAACAGGAGCATCTTTTAAGGCTGTGTTCACATCAGCGTTGCCCTTCCACATTGAGGGGTTCCGTCTGAGGGTTAACACTTCAACAGAAAGGCAAACTGAAACCTTAGCTTCCGTTTCCCTCACCATTGATCTCAATGGTGACGGAAACGTTTCCGTTTGTCACCGTTGAGGCAGGGTTCCGTTCTTTTGATGGAATCAATCGCACAGTCGACTAAGGTTTCAGTTTGCCTTTCCGTTGAGGGGTTAACCCAAAGGAATGCTCCGATGGAACCCCTCAACGGAAGGGCAACGCTGATGTGAACAGGCCCTAAGTTATTGGAATGTGACAGTAAAGTCAGCATTTACAATAACTATATTTATTACCACCACAGGTTGGTGGATTTGGGATCGTATGTACCATTAGTATAATTTCTAATACAGTGTTGTCTTATAAATGCAAACCTTTTTATAATTCATTTTTATGTAGGTTGTTGCTGGAATAAATTACAAATTGGTTGTAGAAATTGGGAGGACATCCTGCCAAAAAAATGGCGGTGGCTATGGTTTGGGTGACTCCTGTGATGTGGCCAATTCAGAAGTGTCACAGGTAATATCCCTATTTATCAATGTTATGTTAATAAATACTGGAACGTAGCTACAAAATTTGGTGCATTTCTTGTTAAACAAGATGTTTGTGCCTCACTAGACACTTTTAAAAGTGTTCCAAAAAAGGGGGGCTTAAGTGAAAAGGAGGTGGAGGTGGGCATAAGATACGCCTTAGTTCGCCGAAAAACTGGAACAAAATTCTGTTGCAAACTAAGCCAAAATCAAAGGTGGTATTAGAAGGAGAAAAGAGTCTAGCAAATCAAGTAAGACGCTCCCAAATTATCATACAACATTCACCAATGTAATAAATTTGGCGCAACTTCTGACTGCCTGGTCAAAGTTTACACTGTATGAATCTTAGACTACATTAGTACATCTTCCCCAATGTCTTATTAGTATTGTGTCATTAGAAGTCAATTTAATGAAATGCTGGGTACAAGATATTAATGACTGCAAATTCTCTTCTTTTTAACGCAACAAATTTTACCATGTCATATTACTAATAAGTACTTTGTGTACTGTCACCTGCTAACTATCTCCGGAGCACAACATTTTTTAAAAAAAAGGTTAGCATTTAAAGGCTACGAAAACCTTTCCCTTTGCACACCATTTTTTGTTTTTAATAGGTTAGTCAGTGTGTTTGGTGTAACTTTATCATTTTTATTAAAAATTTATTTTACTTTTTGAGATACAGCTGCTCTGTATTCTCTGTACAGAGCAGCTGTATAGTTTGTGAAGACCTAAATCGGTCAGTCCCGCGGACCTGACGGGTTCAGTGTCAGCGGGTCCGCAGGGTCCACCTGTAATCTTTCACATCTAAGTTATGAATTTAGATGTTATAGATTACAGGTGGATCCTGCGTGTCAGAGACATGCAGGACCCGCTATCACTGAACCTGTCAGTCCCGCGGACCTGACGGAAGCAGGATTTAGCGCTAGATACACCTGCTCTGTATAGATAATACAGAGCAGCTGTATCTGAAAAAGTAAAAATTATTATTAATAAAAAACTATTTATAAAGTTACACCAAACACACTGACTGACTTGCGCTATTGATTCCTTCAAAACGACAGAACCCTGTCACAACGGTGACAAACGGAACCCATTAGCTAGGTTTCCGTCACCATTGAGTTCAATGGTGAGGGAAACTGAAGCAAAGGTTTCAGTTTGCCTTTCTGTTGGGGGATTAACCAGACAGAAAACTCCACCAGAACCCCTCAGCGGAAAGGAACGGTGATGTGAACACAGCCTAATCTGATTTTGTTTTGTTTTTTTATCATAACGTATGTGCCGGGTAGTTCTGAATAATACATTTCAAAATAAGAAAGCATTTTATATTGATGTAGCTGTCATTATTGCAACAATTGATCATGCTTTGTAATATTATTTCAGCTGTCTTTAGCTACAGGCTAGTTTGTGTGTGTGTGTGTGTGTGTGTGTGTGTGTGTGTGTGTGTGTGTGTGTGTGTGTGTGTGTGTATGTATGTATGTGTGTATATATATATATATATATATATGTGTGTGTGTATATATTCCAAAGCCCAGCAGCACAGGCAGCGTGTGGGTGCAAGCCCTGGGGAACAGACCAACGTCCCGTATATGAGGAGACAAAAAATAGGCAGCACTCCGTAGATATCCGTGAAAAAAAAATATCGGTACTTTATTACCCTCAGTGCAAAAAATAAATATATATTGTATTATATGTGTGTGTGTGTGTGTGTGTGTGTGTGTGTGTGTGTGTGTGTGTGTGTGTGTGTGTAATAGTGAAATTAAAATCACAAAAATACGGAGTACCCTACTACACAGACAAAAATATATCTGTTAAGACGCCCTTTTAATTTATTTGATCAGTTAACCAATAATATTAATAAGACATTAACCCAAAAAATAATACATAGATATGTATTAGCCCTTATTCACACGAGAGGGTTTCCCGGCCGGGTTGACAGCCGGTCATAAAACGGCTGTCACCCGGCTGCAGTAGGAACAATAGACCCCTAATGGGGCTATTCACACGACCGATTTTTTTGACGGGCCGGGAAAACGGGCCATCAAAAAATGGAACATGCCCTATTTTCGGCCGTTCACTGGACAGTGACATCAGGGGAAACTCCTGAAGTGGAATCCCCGAACACTCTGTGACCGGGGATTCCACACCAGGCGAAGCCAGTAACGTTTAGTGTCCATAAATGGACACAGGCGACGGGCTTTTCCTGAAGTGGAATCACCGGCCACATGGGGATTCCCCTTCAGGAGTTGCCCCTGATGTCACAACGAATGCAAACCGGCCGGGAAAAACGGCCGATTTCATCGGCCGACACTCGGACTCTGTCGGGACCCTGTCGTGTCAATAAGGCCTTACTCTGTTGTTTTTTGTTTTGGGGGGGGGGGGGGTTGTATTGTATAGTTACAACCAACCTTTCTCAATCAATTACATGTCATTTATTGCTTGCTTAGTTATAACTCTCAATGATATTTGTCAGTAAATAAACATCTAGCCTTTTTATCAAATGCCGGCATAGTATCTGCCATTACTACCTCTTGGGGTAGGGAATTCCATAGTATGACTGCCCTAACTGTAAAAAAAAAATAAAAACCTTTTCTATAGTTGCCTGTTTCTAATGTTATTCTCTTATATTTGCAGGTGAATACGTGTACATTTTTAATCTTCAAAAGTCTACCACCACAGAGCTACAGTCTTATTAATAGTGACTGTAAATAAATCTCACGCTTTCGTTTATGATTCTGACACTGATTTTTTTGCAAATTCACTACAATTATTGTCATTGATCGTTATTTCTTTTAGATGTAGATTTCGGTTGGTTTTGCCTGTGTATAAAAATATGTGATCCAAAGTGGGAGGAATATTTTACCAGTAGATGAATAGGTGTAAAGATACTGTGTTTGGTTTCAGCATTGTCTATGCCTGTTTTAATTAACCATTAATGTCAAAATCTATGAATCAACATGGAAAAAATATGTGTACTACAGAACTATCAAATAAAAAACCAACATTAGAATTTGTTTCATGACTTACACACACACACACACACACACACACACACACATTTTCAATGAAACAGAAATTGAATATTTGATTCTGTCTTCTGGATTTTATTTACTTACAATCTTTCATCTTTTGACCATTGTCAGTAATGTTCATGTGAAGTTATATAACAATAAGGAATAGAAGAACAGTTCTACAACCAGTATATACTGTATTATTGTCTAGGTAAGGTTAGATGATACTTCGAGATGAAAAACTCATCAAGGCAGAGAAGTCCGATAATGGACATTGTGTAAGGTCTAAACTCCTATATCAAAGATTAATTTCCAACCACTTTAGAACAACATACAATAACTACACCATTTCTATTATTTACCTCAAACACAATTCAGTTTGGCGCATATTAATCAAGAGTAAAAATTCATCCAAGTTTCTATACTACATGTGGCATCTTCTACGGATTAAGAGACCAAAAATCTGGATCTTTTTGATTTGGTCACACAACTCCCAGTTGAACGATGGACCGCGCAATGTAGGTGTTTAGTTTTTCTCCTTCAGTAAAATGTGATGGTGAGAAAATGGTTGACTGTGGGGTAAAGTCTCCAACCAAAAAGGGGCAACACAAAAAGTAGGGATAGTACTACATTGCATTTGGTCCATGGTCTGGTTTGAGCAAGGGAAGTAGAGGCAATGAAGGCAATAATAGCGGGTACACATTGCTTATGATTATCTCGGCCTGGAATCTAGCAGATCAGTCCATCAGAGCTGTTGTATGGTTTATTGGGATTAACCCTCTGTAGAACTATTGTGACAGTCAATGATCAGCTAAATGACATAGAAGAAACGGGAATCTGGTTTCCATTGATGTTGATTTCATAGCTGGTTTTAACAGATGGAGGATATTCTTTCTTGATATAGCATAACCATACAAATGTGCATTGATATGTGTAACTACAAACTGTTTAGAATTGTATTTGCATCCATTGGTTACTTGTATTACTAACAATTGTAAAATATAAAAATCTGTAAGTTTTATAGGAAAATATTTGAACCACCCTATAATACACAAGCGCTAATGTGGACTTAAACCCAAAAATATCATATATGTGAGGACTGCATACTAAGACAAGCCTTATAGTCATACTGTGAGTGCATGCATAGACTTACTATATGGTTGTGCATATTTAAAGCGTTCCTTGGGATCTTGGGTCAGGAACCAAATATAAATGTTGTTTAGCTTAGAAACTTGCAGCACTCCCTCTTCTCCTTCAAGTAAAGGCCATGTTTTAAGTCTTGGACAACTGTAATTCTGACAGAGCAGGTTATGTTTACGCCCCGTTGACGCCAATTTATTCATAATTTATCCTGTTAGCGCCGTCATGAACTGGCTAAATGCAGGGGCAACTGAGGCTCAATGCGGGGCAATGGAGGCACCTAAAAACACCAAAAAATGGCTCTGAAATCGGGGGGAAAGGGAGGAATTCAGTTATGGCAGAAGATTAGGATTTGTGGGGACATGACAGGTACTCTTTAAACTAAAAAAAATAAAAATAAATGTGTTGACTCTTTGGGGGTTTATTAGCAATTTGGCCCTGGGACCCCATTCTCACAAACTTGTGGCCAAAAACCTGCTGTGACATTTCATACAGGGTTACATCACACCGCCAAGGAATTTCCATCCCCAAGGCTGTATATTTTCACACAGGTTTGAAGAAACAAAGCTAAATTTCTCATTAATCAGTGCATATTACAAATGACCCGAACCCCCCCCCCCCCCCTTTAAACATGGAAGTGCCATGGCCTCTAAATGATAGAGTAGACAGAAGTGATCTGGCATTCGAGGAATTCTTTATTTTTTTTCTTAAAGGGCTTTAGATTCACTTTAAGCAGCTAGTGTGTTACTGGCACTAAATATCTATAAAAGATGTCCCTCCAATGATTTAATTTTGCAACTTGTGAGTTTCTGCGCCAGCTGATCAACGGTAAGGTCATCTTGACTGTGAAGCTCCCACTGTTTATTGACTCCTAAACAAAAAAGAGAAAAAATTTTGTTAATGCTTTGCAGAAAATGTATTCTGATTTATATAAACAATGTTTAATGTGACTCTGGATAGCACGGATGCACATTGTTCTGCCGAGTGCAGGGCCTGAGCGGATGTTGCATGATGTATGGATTCTCTCTTTGATTTTCTTTAAATCCCTGTGTCATGTACCCCCCTCTCAGGCCCTGCTCTAAAAATAACAATGTATCTGTATTGACCATAGTGTTCCTTTAACATACAACACTTGGCATACCTCCTGGCTTCGCCAGTTTCACACATTTTATGCCCCGTATTAGGACCGCTACTCCTGGATTTCCACAGTTCTCCTGAACACTTAGATTACCATAAATTTTTATAATCTAAGATGGGTCTGTATCATGGCCATTCAAAACCAGGATATTAATGGAAGGCGATTATTTCACATGCTCTATTACTTAAACATGCCCGGATAGGTAACTTAGGTTATCTAATCTAGATGACTCCTTTTAGACACATATTAGCACAGTATCTATTGTATAAGTATTTATAACATTTATAAGTTTTATGACTTCTCATGCCTTCAGAACTTCTCAACTATATATTAGAGGTTATTGATTTGATATAGTCCGAGATCTTAACTGTCGTTTTAAGATGGATGGAGTCTCATTCTATTCGAAGATTGGTACTACACACAGTGTTTTGTAGCATCTTTGATGACCCTATGCAAATCGGTTGTTTTTTGGCCTTTTGTTGTTTTTTTAAAAAATAAAACAATGCAGTCAGATGTTTGGTTTGCTGTGAGTCTATAATAAATCATGATGAGGTCCACACACACAGCATTTTGTTCTTGGCGTTTTAACTGCTAGGCGCAGAATCACGTACATGCACAGTATAGAAAGACAGTCATCCGCACATTCCGCCGTGCATGTACATGATTGTAATCGTGTGGGCACAGAAGCTGTGCCCACATGATCACCGCTGGAGGCTGGCTGTGAATGACAGCCAGGCTCCCGCGCAACGACAAGGATGGGAGAAACCTCGAATCCCTCCCGTTTTTAGCAATTAAATGCAGCGGTCATTTAAGTGGTTTGACAGAGGGAGCTCCCTCTGTCACCGATCTGCGGAACGCCATCGCCATCCGTCGACTGGTTGTTACGGCAGCCAGGGGACTAATAAAGGCACTGGCCAGGGCAGGTGTCATGGCCTAATAGATTGCCTGTCAGTTTTAAACTGACAGGCAATAATGCTTTGGTATACTGAGTATACCAAAGCATTTATATCTGCGATCAGAAGTATCTAAAGTCCCCTAGTGGGACTAAAAAAAATAGAAAATGAAAACCATTAAATAAAATGTAATAAAAAAAAAAAAACCTGAATATTAAAGTTAACATATTAAGCCGCTGGGTGAACGCCGTACCAAAAAAACACACAAAAACTGCGATTTTTCTTTTTCTATTCCTCCCACCAAAAATAATACCAATGACAACTAGATCTCGTCCCGCAAAAAAAAACAAGCATATGCCTACGTCGACGGACGAAATAAAATGTTACGGATCTTGAAAAGCGGCAATGCAAAAACAAATAAATTTGGTTTAAGAGTTTTAATTGTGCAAAAGTAGTAAAACAAAAAAACTATACATATTTGGTATCGCTGTAATCGTACTGACCCATAGAATAAAGTTCTATGTATTGTATTTACACCGAATAGAGAACGTTGTCAATTTGAAATGCGAAAAACAATGTGGGAATAGCAGTTTTTTTTTTTTTTTTTCAGTTTCTTCCCTTAAATTTTTTTATAAAAGTGAAGCAATATAATATATAGACCCAAAAATTGTGCAGTTAAAAAAAAAAAAAAACTCGTCCAGCAAAAATCAAGCTCTCATATGGTTATGTTGATATAAATATATAAAAGTTATGACTCTTGGAAAGCGAGGAGGAAAAAATGAAAAACAGTGCTTGGTCATTAGCTCAAAATAGTTTTGGTCCTCAAGGGGTAAATGGTGTTTTTTGTTTGTTTTTTTTTTTAAACGCAATATGCTACAGGTATGTACATTTTTTCTTGTTTTTTTTTTCCTCCATAAGATTTTCAACATAACCTAAAAAACGTCTGATAAAATGCATGTAAAAAAGATATTGGGAATGATTTACTATTTCTGCTCCTGGGTCAGAATTTTGGCCTAGGTTGCGCTGCTTTGTTTTTTTTCTGCAAGTCAATTTAGACATATGAATTTTTGATTTACAGCCATAAAACAGAAGTTTTTAAAAGTGTCTAGAAAAGTGGATGTGGCTAAGCAAAAAAAGGGGAAGTGCTTAAATGAGCCAACGTAAGCTAAAGTTTGGGACAATTTTTTTTTTTAAGTTAAATTAAGCCAACCAAGAGGTGGTGTGAGGAAGAGAACTGTGTCTAACATGTCTAGCAAGATGCTATCATACAGCATGCACCACTGTAACAAATTTAGCGCATGTTCTGACTGCCTGTTCTAAGTTTAAGCTGTCTAAATCTTGAGGCTTATCTAGAATGTCCTCATTTGTCAGCTGGATAGGCACAGGGTTGGACAGGCACACCAGAGTACTGTTAGGAAACGTCCGTCCCTTTAAGATTTCTATAACTACTAGTCTAGCTTCTGGGCAGTTCTGGTTTTAGTTGTCGAGCCTCTTCCACTTCCCTGTCTTTTTTCATGTCAAATTGGAGGGTGGAGTATTTAAATCTGGGTTGGTTCTGTTTTCTTTGCTTGTGATTTTCCTTGTTTCCACGTGTTTGATCAAGCTACTGACTATACACTGTACTTTTTGACTATTTGCACTTTTTGGAACTGGACCTCAGCTTGTCTTTGGATTACCCTTTGCTTACTGATTTGGACTTTCTGCTCCCGGCTGGTTTTGAAATCTGCAGTGCCTGATATCCACTAGCTTTGTGATTTGGACTTTCTGTTTACCCTTAGGCTGTCTTGGTTTCTGCTCTGGTATTGCCTGCATTGCACCTCTTATCCAACGATGAACTCTGTTAAAGAAACCTGGGTTCCATGCTGCAAAGTCCAACCAGCTTTGCGGTGGGCTCCGTCAAAAACCATAGAGTAGCCTTAGGTTCTGTTGATCGGAGTTGTGATGGATTTGGGGTTGCAGATTTATTTGCACGCTCATTCCTGACAGTATTCAGCAGCCTTTGGGGAATCGCTCACCTAGCAATTCCATAAACCTCCACCCTGGGAATTGTTAAACTGGTGCTTCCATAACAGATACTAGGGAACCCCCCCAGCTGGCCCCTGCTCTGACACAATAATGGCCCCAATAATCCAGCAGTAGACCACACCATTTGTTGCTGACTATTTCTTATGGGATGATTCAATAATAACTAATTAGATATTATTGATGATATGTCTTATGTGTGCAATGATAACAGCAAAGATTGAGATGCATTTCTACATGTTCTATATAGATGGAGGATGGGGCCCTTCGGATCATCTCCTCTGGGGGCCCCAGGGTAGCCCAGTTTGACACAGAATAGATCTATAACAACCAGTAATAAATTGGATTATACAAATATCAATAATAGCATTACTGCTTTCCTTGATTTAATTATGCATGTGGGGATTTATATGGAAGTGTCAAATACACGTCTAGAGGAGAAATGGGGGGTGCAGAGGTAGCAGTCACACCTTGGCCCTGGCGCCTGAGGGGGTTTAAAGTCCCCTCTGCCACATAAGAAGACACCAGCATTAGGCTGGATTCACACGAGCGTGTGCCTTTTGCGCACGCAAAAAACGCTGCGTTTTGCCTGCGC
This sequence comes from Rhinoderma darwinii, assembly GCF_050947455.1. Lineage (NCBI taxonomy): Eukaryota > Metazoa > Chordata > Amphibia > Anura > Rhinodermatidae > Rhinoderma > Rhinoderma darwinii. The sequence continues at coordinate 350,615,481 of NC_134690.1, forward strand.
AAAAGGCACTTAACGGCTCCGTGTGGCAGCATCATATGATGCGCGGCTTTCGCGCAGCCGCCATCATTATGACACTCCATTTGGATGTTTGTAAATAGAAAAGCACGTGGTGCTTTTCTGTTTTCATTCATCCTTTTGACAGCTGTTGCGCGAATCACGCAGTTCGCACGGAAGTGCTTCCGTGTGACATGCGTGGTTTTCACGCACCCATTGACTTCAATGGGTGCGTGATGCGCGAAAAACGCCCAAAGAACTGACATGTCTGCACGGCCCCATAGACTAATATAGGTCCGTGTGACGCGCGACAAAATCACGCGCGTTGCACGGACGTATGTTCCGTTTGTCTGAATAAGCCCTTATAAACGGCGCATGATAGTTTGACAGAGTTTGGAGACATTGGAGCCCAAGAACTACAAACTACATATCCCTCTGCACCTCTATATGGAAAAAAAAGTTATGATATCCAGTTCTAAATTATGGAGCCATCCTGTTACAGTAGTTGAAACATTCCACACTTCTAAATTCTGCTTTCATATTTATGTTTTATGTGACCTATCAACATCTATGAAACAGAAGAGGGAGACAATAATCTAACAAAATGGGGAGCTCAGCCATTATTAGCACAGACCTTTCAATCAGTTTATTCCCCACATACCTGAAAATGCTTGTTTTAAGTAAGGTTTTGAGCTTGCAAACAGTAGCTTTTCTTTGATAGGTGCATCCTCTGGAGCCCTAGATAAACAATAAAAAGTTTTGTATTTAATACTATATAAAGCAAACCTTTTTAATCAGAAGCAAATGTATGGCATTGTTGGGTGTGCCCTAGATCAGGGGTATCGAACATGCGGGCCGCGGGCCACTTGCGGCCCCTAAGGCTGCCATCTGCGGCCCGCGGGGCACTGTGGCTCACTCGGGAGAGGAGAGAGCAGGCCGAAGGAAGAGTGTGCCGGCGCTCCTGCATGACGCCCCAGAGCAGAGCTTATACTAGCGCTCTGACCCAGGACTCCTGCTCTGAGGAAGCCCCTGACATCACTGTCTATATATGCTCAGTGATGTCAGGAGCAGAGCTAGAGACCCAGGCAGAGCGCTAGTAGTGCTCTGCCCGGAACTCCGGCTCTGGGCTTGCCCCTGACATTACTGTCAGGAGCAGAGCCTATACTAGTGCTCTGCTCTGGGACACCAGCTCTGGGGTTGCCCCTGACATCACATTCCAACCCAGGAGAATCCCCTGACGTCAATGTCTATGGGCAGTGACGTGAGGGGCACCTCCAGCAGAGTGTGTGTGTGTGTGTGTGTGTGTGTGTGTGTGTGTGTGTGTGTGTGTGGCATTATCTACAGTGGACACTGTGGCATTATATACAGGTGGCATTCACTACAGAGGGCACTGTGGCAGTATCTACAGTGGGCACTGTGGCATTATCTAGGGGGGTGGCATTCTCTACAGGGGGCACTGTGGCATTATCTACAGGTGGGTGTGTGGCAGTATCTACAGAGGGCACTGTGGGATTATCTACAGAGGGCACTGTCGCACTATCTAAAAAGGGGCTGCCCAATCTTGCCATTTTTGTGTCTGACAAACGCTGCCAACTGAGCACCCAGACTACATTTAGCGACACTTAAACAGGAAAACGTGATGGTTAATTAAAAGCACGCGGAGTAAACTCGCTAATTAAATTTCCGTTAAGTTTAAACATAGCGCTATTATTATACTAATGTAGTATTGTTATAGTAATGTAGTATTGTTAAAGTTTTGCAGTATTATTATAGTAATGTAGTACTATTATAGTAGAAAGTATCGCCTGGACAAGAACGCTGAAAAAATATTTATATTTTTATTAAATCTTTAAAATGGGCTAATCAAGCCAAATATTCCTATAGATATCAGGCTAACCAGGTAGGTAGGACTAGATAAGGGTGCCAATATATTGGCTTAAACCATTAGTGACCGCTCCATAGTGTTTTTACGGCGGTCACAAACGGGCTTTATTCCGATGCAGTAGCCTTTTTACGGCGCTGCAGCCGAATAAGTAAACAGAGCATGGAGTCGTTAAATCCCCCTGGGGGCATCCCTGCTGCTATCGATCTCACCCGTTTAACCCTTTAGATGCCACAGAATATGCCATAAATATCTGACAGATGCGGGTCCTAGCTCTGGGACTCGCACCTATATTGAGAACAGGTTACCTGACCCCTGTTTCACCAAGTGCGGCTTTAGTGCAGCGACATACTGCCAATTTCAGATGTGTTTTGGTGGAGATGGGGCACCCAACTCTTCTCATTGACTTCAATGGGTGCGTGATGCGTGAAAAACGCCGAAATATAGAACATGTCGTGAATTTTACGCAGCTCACGCTGCGCAAAACTCACGGACAGTCTGCACTGCCCCATAGACTTGTATAGGTCCGTGCGACCCGTGTGAAAATCACGCGGGTTGCACGGACGAAAATCACGTTTGTGTAAATCTGCCCTTAAAATGCTACAAAGGATGCTACAAAAAAAACACTGTGTAAAGAGGCCTTACGGTAGGAACACACACAACGTATTCTGTGCGGATACACTGCGTTCGGCTGCGCAGCGTCTCTACCCTGAACACCACAGTTCATGCCATCCGGAAAATAGCACCACATTGTGATGCGTTTTTTCCGGCGGAATTTCCGCTGTGAAGCAGCGCCGGAAAAAAAACAAACAACTTTCATACTTACCGCCTCCCTCTGCTCGGTAAGTTATACTTACCCCTGCTTCTTCTCCAGTCCAGCATCCTGGGATGACGTTGCAGGACATGTGATGCTGCAGCCTATGATTGGCTGCAGAGGTCACGTGGCCTGCAACGTCATCCAGGGAGGCCGGACTGGAGAAGAAGCAGGGGTAGGAATAACTTTATTATTCTTTTGTTTTTTTAATTTGCGATTTTTGCAGCGCATCGCGGTGAGTCTGCAAATATCGCAACACACACTGCTTTGTTTGCGGGTTTAAGCATCCCATTATATGCAATGGGTAAACCTGCAACAGAAGAGTTGCATATCCGCAGAATTATTTGACATGCTGCGGTTGAAGGTCAATCTATGTGCGGTGTTTTCAGCGGATATTTACCGCAGTGTGGGGACGAGATTTGTTGGAATATCACCCACACTGCTGGTACTGTAAAATGCTGCAAGTTTTCCGCAATTAATCCGTTGCGGAAAATCCTCAGTGTTTACGATATGTGTGGGTTCCTACCCTTAGGGCAGATACAGACGGACGTTGCGTTTTTGCGCGCGCAAACAATGCAGCGTTTTGCGCGCGCAAAAAACATTTGACAGCTGCGTGTGTCATCCGTGTATGATGAGCGGCTGCGTGATTTTCGCGCTGCCGCCATCATAGAGATGAGGCGAGTCGACGCCCGTCACTGTCCAAGGTGCTGAAAGAGCTAACTGATCGGCAGTAACTCTTTCAGCACCCTCGACAGTGAATGCCGAACACAATATACAGCAACCTGTTAAAAATAAAGAAAAAGTTCGTACTTACCGAGAACTTCCCGGCCGTTGCCTTGGTGACGCGTCCTTGGTGACGCGTCCTTGGTGACGTGCCTCTCTTGACATCGGGCCCCACCTCCCTGGATGACGCGGCAGTCCATGTGACCGCTGCAGCCTGTGATTGGCCTGTGATTGTGTAAAGGATCTGCCAGGCACTACGTCTGGGTATACTCCCAGGATTAATCAGTCGACACCTGAGGCCAGACCTCTGAGACTGACACCTGCTCCCACCAATCAGGGTGGCAGGCTCAGGAGTGGGAGAGCCTATCGCGGCCTGGTCAGTCAGAGTTAGCTCCGCCCCCTGTCCATTTATACCTGCCGTTTTCTCTTCCTCCTTGCTTGTTATTCTTCTTGGATTCCTGGCCCCACTGCTGCCTTGCTCCAGCCTGCTTCTGCCGTGCTTCTGCCTTGCTTCAGTTCCGTTTATCCTGCGTTGCTCTGCCCCTGGTTTGCTTCTGCTCCGCCCCTGGTTTGCTTCTGCTCCGTGCTCCCGTTTGTATACTCCACTACTTCCTGATCCTGACTGGCTCATTCACCGCTCCGTTTCCTCGCGGCGTTCCGTGGGCTACTGTATTCCCTTGCGTGTTCCCTGTTTGTACTCCCTTGCACTTAGACAGCAAAGGGACCGCCGCCAAGTTGTACCCCGTCGCCTAGGGCGGGTCGTTGCAAGTAGGCAAGGACAGGGCGGTGGGTAGATTAGGGCTCACTTGTTCCCTTCACCTCCTTCCTGCCATTACATAATAACAAGCCCTTACCTAGTCTACCATTTCTTCTACGCTGACGCTATCATGGACCCCCTTGAGACCCTCACCCAGCAGATGCAGGGCCTCTCCCTACAGGTCCAGGCCCTGGCTCAGAGGGTCAATCAGTCTGACGCTGCCTTTGTAGTACCCCTCACCTCACCTTTAGAACCCAACCTCAAGTTACCTGACCGGTTCTCAGGGGACCGTAAGACTTTTCTCTCCTTCCGGGAGAGTTGCAGACTTTATTTCCGCCTAAGACCTCACTCCTCAGGTTCCGAGAACCAGCGGGTGGGTATCATTATATCCCGACTCCAGGAAGGGCCCCAAGAGTGGGCCTTCTCCTTGGCTCCTGACGCCCCTGAACTTTCCTCCGTTGATCGGTTTTTCTCTGCCCTCGGTCTCATTTACGACGAGACTGACAGGACTGCCTTAGCCGAGAGTCAGCTGGTGACCTTACGTCAGGGTAGGAGACCTGTTGAGGAATACTGTTCTGATTTTAGAAAGTGGTGCGTAGCTTCTCGGTGGAACGACCCGGCCCTAAAGTGCCAGTTTAGGTTAGGATTATCTGACGCCCTGAAAGATCTGCTGGTTAGCTACCCCTCTTCTGACTCCCTAGACCAGGTTATGGCCCTAGCAGTACGACTTGACCGACGTCTCAGGGAACGTCAGCTTGAACGTTTCAATGTTTTCCCCTCTGACTGCCCTGCGATTCCCCCCGAGGTCCCGTCTCCTCGCTCTTCCACGGAGGACTCGGAGGTACCTATGCAACTCGGGGCCTCCATGTCCCCTCGACAACGTAGAGAGTTTCGCAGGAAGAATGGTCTCTGCTTCTATTGTGGGGACGACAAGCATCTACTGAACACCTGTCCCAGGCGCAAGAATAAGCAGCCGGAAAACTTCCGCGCCTAAGTGATCATCGGGGAGGTCACTTGGGCGCACAGGTATTTCCCGTTAATACTAAACGCAATAAGATTTTGCTTCCCTTTCAGGTCTCGTTTGCTGGCCGGTCTGCCACTGGCAGTGCCTTCGTGGATTCGGGCTCATCTGCTAATATCATGTCTCTAAAAATGCCTTTTATTGATTTACCTTATCCTATCCCGGTAGTGGGTATCGACTCCACTCCTCTTGCTAATGGTTATTTTACTCAGCATACTCCTGTTTTTGAACTCCGTGTTGGCTCCATGAATTTGGAGCAGTGCTCTGTACTGGTGATGCAGGGATTATCGTCCGATCTGGTATTAGGTCTTCCCTGGTTGCAGCTGCATAATCCCACGTTTGATTGGAATACTGGGGATCTCACCAAATGGGGTAGTGATTGCCTGATGTCATGTCTTTCGGTTAACTCTATTTCTCCCCGAGAGGAGGTAAACACGCTTCCTGAGTTTGTTCAGGACTTCGCTGATGTGTTTTCTAAGGAGGCCTCCGAGGTGTTGCCCCCTCATAGAGATTACGATTGCGCCATCGATTTGGTGCCTGGTGCCAAGCTTCCTAAGGGGAGGATATTTAATCTTTCATGTCCTGAACGTAAAGCTATGAGGGAGTATATCCAAGAATGCCTGGCCAAGGGTTTCATTCGCCCCTCGACTTCTCCTGTAGGTGCTGGCTTCTTCTTCGTGGGGAAGAAGGATGGTGGTCTTAGGCCGTGCATTATCGGAACTTGAATAAGGTCACAGTAACGAACCAGTATCCCCTTCCTTTGATTCCGGATCTTTTTAATCAGGTTCAGGGGGCCCAATGGTTCTCTAAGTTCGATCTACGGGGGGCATATAACCTTATCCGCATCAAAGAGGGGGATGAGTGGAAAACTGCGTTCAACACGCCCGAAGGTCATTTCGAATACCTAGTCATGCCCTTTGGGTTGTGTAATGCCCCTGCCGTCTTCCAGAATTTTATTAATGAAATTCTGAGAGATTACCTGGGTAATTTTCTTGTAGTGTAACTTGATGACATACTGGTGTTTTCCAAGGACTGGTCCTCGCACTTGGAGCATGTCAGGAAGGTCCTCCAGGTCCTTCGGGAAAATAATCTGTTTGCGAAGACCGAAAAATGTGTGTTTGGGGTACAGGAGATACCATTTTTAGGTCAAATCCTCACTCCTCATGAATTCCGCATGGACCCTGCCAAGGTTCAGGCTGTGGCGGAATGGGTCCAACCTGCCTCCCTGAAGGCGCTACAGTGTTTTTTGGGGTTCGCTAACTATTACAGGAGATTTATTGCCAACTTCTCGGTCGTCGCTAAGCCTCTTACGGACCTCACTCGCAAGGGTGCTGATGTCCTCCATTGGCCCCCTGAGGCCGTCCAGGCTTTTGAGACTCTCAAGAAGTGCTTTATCTCGGCCCCCGTGCTGGTTCAGTTCAACCAAAGGGAGCCATTTATTGTGGAGGTTGACGCGTCCGAGGTGGGAGTGGGGGCCGTCTTGTCCCAGGGTACCAGCTCCCTCACCCATCTCCGCCCCTGTGCTTACTTCTCTAGGAAGTTTTCGCCCACGGAGTGTAACTATGATATTGGCAACCGCGAACTTTTAGCCATTAAATGGGCTTCTGAAGAGTGGCGTCACTTCTTGGAGGGGGCCAGACACCAGGTAACGGTCCTTACTGACCACAAGAATCTGGTTTTCCTAGAATCTGCCCGGAGGCTTAATCCTAGACAAGCTCGTTGGGCACTATTCTTTACCAGATTTAATTTCTTGGTTACCTATAGGGCTGGGTCCAAAAATATTAAGGCTGATGCACTGTCACGTAGTTTCATGGCTAATCCTCCTTCTGAGAAGGATCCTGCTTGTATTTTACCCCCTGGTATAATTGTTTCTGCCACTGATTCTGACTTAGCCTCTGACATCGCGGCTGATCAAGGTTCAGCTCCCGGGAACCTCCCTGGGGACAAACTGTTTGTCCCCCTGCAATACCGGCTAAGGGTACTCAGGGAAAACCATGACTCCGCTCTATCTGGTTATCCTGGCATCTTGGGTACCAAACTCCTCATTACCAGAAACTATTGGTGGCCTGGGTTCCCTAAAGACGTTAGGGCTTACGTCGCCGCTTGTGAGGTCTGTGCTAGGTCCAAGACCCCTAGGTCCCGACCTGCGGGCTTACTACGTTCCTTGCCCATTCCCCAGAGACCTTGGACCCATATCTCCATGGATTTTATCACCGATTTGCCTCCATCTCAGGGCAAGTCGGTGGTGTGGGTGGTAGTAGACCGCTTCAGCAAGATGTGCCACATTGTGCCCCTTAAGAAACTACCTAACGCCAAGACGTTAGCTTCTTTGTTTATGAAACACATTCTGCGTCTCCATGGGGCCCCAGTCAATATCGTTTCGGACAGAGGGGTACAATTTGTTTCCTTATTTTGGAGAGCTTTTTGTAAAAAGTTGGAGATTGATCTATCCTTCTCCTCCGCCTTCCATCCCGAAACTAATGGCCAAACGGAAAGGACTAACCAATCCCTGGAACAATATTTAAGGTGTTTCATTTCTGACTGTCAATTTGATTGGGTCTCATTCCTTCCCTCGCCAAATTTTCCCTGAATAACCGGGTCAGTAGCTCGTCAGGGGTCTCCCCGTTTTTCTGTAATTTCGGGTTTAATCCTAGGTTCTCCTCCGTTTCCCCTGGTTGTTCCAATAATCCCGAGGTAGAGGACGTTCATCGGGAACTGTGCACAGTCTGGGCCCAGGTTCAGAAGAACCTAGAGGCGTCCCAGAGCGTACAAAAGATTCAAGCTGATTGTAGACGTTCTGCTAACCCCCGGTTTGTCGTCGGGGATCTGGTGTGGTTGTCGTCGAGGAACTTGCACCTTAAGGTCCCGTCCAGGAAGTTTGCTCCCCGATTTATTGGACCTTATAAGGTCATTGAAGTCCTCAACCCTGTATCCTTCCGTCTGGAGCTGCCCCCATCCTTTCGCATACACAACGTCTTCCATGCCTCCCTCCTGAAACGCTGCTCCCTGTCCTGGTCCCCCTCGAGGAAACCTCCTGTTCCCGTTCTCACCCCTGAGGGGGTGGAATTCGAGGTGGCCAAGATTGTGGACAGTAGGATGATCCAGGGCTCCCTCCAGTACCTGGTCCATTGGAGAGGATACGGGCCGGAGGAGAGGACTTGGGTACCTGCTCGAGATGTTCACGCTGGGGTATTGATCAGGAGGTTCCACCTTCTCTTCCCCACTAAACCGGGTCCTCTTAGTAAGGGTCCGGTGGCCCCTCATAAAAGGGGGAGTACTGTAAAGGATCTGCCAGGCACTACGTCTGGGTATACTCCCAGGATTAATCAGTCGACACCTGAGGCCAGACCTCTGAGACTGACACCTGCTCCCACCAATCAGGGTGGCAGGCTCAGGAGTGGGAGAGCCTATCGCGGCCTGGTCAGTCAGAGTTAGCTCCGCCCCCTGTCCATTTATACCTGCCGTTTTCTCTTCCTCCTTGCTTGTTATTCTTCTTGGATTCCTGGCCCCACTGCTGCCTTGCTCCAGCCTGCTTCTGCCGTGCTTCTGCCTTGCTTCAGTTCCGTTTATCCTGCGTTGCTCTGCCCCTGGCTTGCTTCTGCTCCGTGCTCCCGTTTGTATACTCCACTACTTCCTGATCTTGACTGGCTCATTCACCGCTCCGTTTCCTCGTGGAGTTCCATGGGCTACTGTATTCCCTTGCGTGTTCCCTGTTTGTACTCCCTTGCACTTAGACAGCGTAGGGACCGCCGCCAAGTTGTACCCCGTCGCCTAGGGCGGGTCGTTGCAAGTAGGCAGGGACAGGGCGGTGGGTAGATTAGGGCTCACTTGTTCCCTTCACCTCCTTCCTGCCATTACAGATTGGCTGCAGCTGTCACTTGGACTGAATTGTCATCCCGGGAGGTCAGACTGGAGGAAGAAGCCGGGAGTTATCGGTAAGTCAGAACTTCGTTTTTTTTTACAGGTTCATGTTTATTGGGATCGGTAGTCACTGTCCATGGTGCTGAAACAGTTTAACTCTTTCAGCACCCTGGACAGTGACTATGTCCTGACGTCGCGTACCGGACATTTTTTTGCCGGGTTCGGCCAAAACGAGTTCGGCCGAACCCGGTGAAGTTCGGTTCGCTTGTCCGGGTTCGCTCATCTCAAAGGCACTCCGTTTGGATGTTCGGAAACAGAAAGCACGTGGTGCTTTTCTGTTTACATTCATCCTTTTGACAGCTGGTGCGCTGTTTCAGTCGGTTCGCACGGAAGTTCTTCCGTGCAACCTGTGTGGTTTTCACGCACCCATTGACTTCAATGGGTGCGTGATGCGCGAAATACGCAGAGTTATTGAACCTGTCGTGTTTTGTACGCAGCGAACAAACGCTGCGCAAAAAGCACGGACTGTCTGTACTGCCCCATAGACTTGTATTGGTCGATGCGTGGCGTGTGAAAACCACGCGGCCCGCACGGACCGAATACACGCTCGTGTGAATCCCCCCTTAAAGTGATTCATGGAAGAACAAAAATCTACTTCTTCTACATGAAACCATCAACTTACCACATAACAAAAATCAGGTCTTGTTTTTTTGATTCTCCAGTAATATAGTGAATATCGAGCAAGGCATAACAACATTTGTTTTCAGGGAATAATGCTTTCAAACGTGGAAAAAAATTAGCTGAATCTTCTGCCAAAATTTCTTTCCCCTCTTCCACAATGATGTATTTCTCATCTCTACTGAAGCCAAAGAAAACGGCTTTCTTCCCAGACTTCTTGAGCTTCATTTCTTGGAACAACGAGACGACTGAGTCATCAACTTGGACACCTGATGCCTGTGAAAAGAGCAAAAAGCACAATTACTAATGGTACGCAATGCTGTACAAAGCATTCATTCATCCAAATAGGTATATGGACCAGAGGAGATAACGATATAAATTCCCTCTCACGTATACTTACACAGGAAGCCAACGTATTTGGGTGTTTTTGGACTAGTGGAAGTGAATGAAACATAGATGAAACTCTCTGAGCACATATATAAAAACATTTTCATGAAAAAACTGAACCTAAAGCTTAGTTCACACTGAGTTTTTTGGTGCTGTTTTTGATGAGGAAATTGCGCGGAAAAACGCCCGAAATCGCCATTAATTTCAATGGGAGGTGGAGGTGTTTTTTTCCCGCTCGTCGGAAAAAGAAGTGACATGCTCTTTCTTCCCGCGTTTCCGTCTCTAACCTCCCATTGAAATCATTGGGAGGAAAAGCATTTTTCGCGGATTTTTTTGCCTGCGGCCCTCATTGCGGCAGGTGAAAATCTGCCTGCAAAAAACTCTGCGTGAACATACCCTAAGGCCTTATTCAGACGGCCGTGTTTGGTCTGTGATATACGGACCGTGTATCGGCCAAATTTCCAGGACCGACCACAGTTCAGGGAGCCGGGCTCCTAGTATCATAGTTTTCTATGATACCAGGAGTCCCTGGTTCTCCATGGGAATACTGTCCTATACTGTAATCGCGTTTTCAGTACGGGATAGTATTCCCACGGGGAGGCAAGTACTCCTAGCACCATAGATAACTATGATGCTAGAAGCCCGGCTCCCTGAACTGTAGTTGGTCTGGGAAATATGGCCGACATCCGGTCCAAACACGGCCGTCTGTATAAGGCCTTAAAGGGGTAATGTTAAAAAAGGTTTTAATATGCAAGATCACCGGCAAACATTTGATTTTGCGAGAGGAAAGCCGCTGCCAGCCAAACATTTCTCCTGCAGCTTGTTAGCAGGTTTCCGCTTTGGCTCATAAAGTGGATCCAAAATGGTGAACCTTCCTCTATAACATTCATATGCCCTAATAAAGCATTTGAACAGGAGTTGTCATGATGAGATAACCCATTTAAGTCAATATGTGATAGTTTAAGTTCAGCAATGTTGGAAAAAAGTATCAATGTATGTAACAATGTTTATATATAATAGTGAGAATGAAAAAGAACAAATATAACATAACATTATAAAGAAAATACAAAACAAAGTTTGTAGACTTTACAGCTTTTTTTTTTTTCAATATTTAAAATACTTTTATTGTTAATACCAGACAAATATCCTAACACATATGTTTCCTAATAAATATAGCTTTCATCTATGTAGACTGCTGTTATATATTCCATTAAGACAAGTACAGAATTGCAATAGAAAGTGATCTGAAAATCACATTTTACTGTTTAGTACATTGAAAAAGTATTGACAGAGAAGCCAATTCACAAAGACTGGAGAGTAATTTAAAACCAATTGACTAGGTCATTCTTCTTGAAAAGGCTGAATGGTTTCCCAGGCTGCGTGCCAATGTTTTCTATTCATCTACAGTGAATACCTTTGAAGGTTGAATTGCACATGCTGTACTTATGCCCTTAGCATTGTATACTTAAAAAATGCTCTCTTTGACTGTGCTATTATAATAATGACAAGAAAGTAAAGCCTTTCATCCAGGACCAGACTGGAGTAGATATGCCTAAAAAAAACCTGTTTCATTTTCCAAGTACCACTGCATAGTCAATACTGCAGATGAAGAAGCAGCACTCCAGATGAAAAAATTGTAAATTTATTCAGGTTCACAGCAACGTTTCCCCTTCTCAATGAAGGCATTCTCAAGCCTAGTCAATATTATTTAGGAGGAAGATGTCAATAACTGTTGTCCTAGGGCCATACAAATTTGCTGCTACCCAACTGGAAGGTGATCAATGAAAAAAAAAAGGAATATTTTCCCAATTAATGTAATTTGTTGCATTATTTCTTCCCATCTTTCAGATATCCACCACCCCCTGAAGTCATCCCAGCGATCAGCTGATCACCATCTTTTCTAACCTAATGATCAGCTGGAAAGCCACATGCATTTGCAGTAGTATACATGGCACCTACTCAAATAAATTGAGGACCATGTGGCACATGCTTAAGTCAAACCTAAGTATATGTGCTCTTGTTCAGAGAGAGAGGTTTAAGTGGAGGAATCCCATCTTTGACGTCCAAATTCCCTAATAGATCATATGGACAGGGACTGTCCAGATGGGGCAAACCCGTTAAGTCTAGTGGTGTAACTACCGCCATAGCAACTGCTACGGGGCCCATGGCATGAGGGGGCCCATGTCACCAGCCATCTCAGGCCCCCCATGCCCAGTGGCACCGCTATCTGCTGCTATGGCTGCTACAGCGGTAGCGACGTTACATACAATAGTGTCTGCGTCCTTCAGACACAGATGCTATTGAGCACTATGACAGAGCAGGGAGGTATCTCCCTGCTCTGCCATAGGGTACTGTAACAGTGGCGCAGCTCTAGGGATCACAACGGTCATAATTGCGACTGGCCCCTAAGCCTGGGGGGCCGACAGGGCCCCTGTACCCACAAAGTGCTGACTGCGCTGGTCCCGCTTAACGAATGCTCCAGCATTCACTCTGCCATGAGTGGCTCGGCACAGGCATGCGAGATGTTGTGACATCATCGCGCCTGTCTGCGCCGAGTCACTCACAACACAGACCAGAGGAGAAGGATCCTCCACCCGTCGTGGGAACAGGGATAGGTAAGTAATTATGTTATTATTTTTCTACTAGGCACTATGGAGCATTACACTGGGTAGGGAAGGGGGGCTGATATGGTGGCAGCTACAGGAGCATTTTACTACATGGGGGCATTATTCTGTATGGGCTGCATTATACTGTGGGGGCATTATACTGTGGGGACAGCTATGGGGGCATTATATTATGTGGGGCAGCTATGGGGAGCATTATACTGTGGGGCAGCTATGGGGGTATTATACTGCATGGGGCAACTATTGGCATTATGCTGTATGGGGGAATTTGTTTGGGCATTCTACTGCATGGGGGAATATGTGTGTGCATTATACTGCATGGGAGAATCTGTGTGGGCATTATACTGTATGGGGCATCTGTTTGGGCATTATACTGTATGGGGGCATCTGTGTGGGCATTATACTGTATGGGGCATCTGTGGGCATTATACTGTATGGGGCATCTGTGGGCATTATAATGTATGGGGCATCTGTGTGGGCATTATACTTTATGGGGGCATTATACTGTATGGTGGCAGCTATGGGGGCATTTTAATGTGTGGGGGCAGCTAGAGGGCATTATACTGTGTGGGGGGCACTATGGGGCATAATACTGTGTCGGCTGAAACGGGTGTGTATGGGCGGGGATTGGGTGGGATTAGAGCCGTGGCTTAAAAGAAAAATAAATTTGCCGCTGCGTGCAGCATCGATCGTCCCTCTGTGATACTTGAAAGTATAGCACTGTCTACAGAAAAGTCTGTACAGCACTGTACGGGGAGACTGTATAGCCCTGTCTACAGGTGGCACTGTATAGCACTGTCTATAGGTGGGCTGTATTGCACTGCCTACAGGAGAGGGCTGTATGGCACTATTTTCAAGGGGGCACTATCTTCGAGGGCGGGCTGTGTGTCGCACCCAGTCAACAGTTTGCTATGGGGCCCAGTGTTTCCTAGATACGCCCCTGGTTAAGTCTTATGTTTTAGGAAGGACTATGCGGTATCTGTACATAAGATAATGTGTGGTGTGAAGTCAAATTATCTCCAAAAACTGTTGATCTGTAAGAGCGACTTCTGTCCAGTGGACTCAAGCTGTCCATGTATAACATGGGCATTCATTTATCTGTAATACTACATCTGGTCGGTATCAGCTGATAAAGGGCAAATGCATTATTACATTGCGGAAATTTAGATGAGCCCGACATACACTACCGTTCAAAAGATTAGGGTCACTTAGAAATTTCCTTATTTTTGAAAGAAAAGCACAGTTTTTTTCAATGAAGATAACATTAAATTAATCAGAAATACACTCTATACATTGTTGATGTGCTAAATGACTATTCTAGCTGCAAACGTCTGGTTTTTAATGCAATATCTACATAGGTGTATAGAGGCCCATTTCCAGCAACCATCACTCCAGTGTTCTAATGGTACATTGTGTTTGCTAACTGTGTTAGAAAGCTAATGGATGATTAGAAAACACTTGAAAAGCCTTGTGCAATTATGTTAGCACCTCTGTAAACAGTTTTGCTGTTTAGAGGACCTATAAAACTGACCTTCCTTTGAGCTAGTTGAGAATCTGGAGCATTACATTTGTGGGTTCGAATAAACTCTCAATATGGCTAGAAAAAAGAGAGCTTTCATGTGAAACTCGACAGTCTATTCTTGTTCTTAGAAATAAAGGCTATTCCATGCGAGAAATTGCCAAGAAACTGAAGATTTCCTACACCGGTGTGTACTACTCCCTTCAGAGGACAGCACAAACAGGCTCTAACCAGAGTAGAAAGAGAAGTGGGAGGCCCCGCTGCACAACTGAGCAACAAGACAAGTACATTAGAGTCTCTAGTTTGAGAAATAGACGCCTCACAGGTCCTCAACTGGCAGATTCATTAAATAGTACCCGCAAAACGCCTACAGTGAAGAGGCGACTCCGGGATGCTGCCCTTCAGGGCAGAGTGGCAAAGAAAAAGCTATATCTGAGACTGGCTAATAAAAGGAAAAGATTAATATGGGCAAAAGCACACAGACATTGGACAGAGGAAGATTGGAAAAAAGTGTTATGGACAGACGAATCGAAGTTTGAGGTGTTTGGATCACACAGAAGAACATTTGTGAGACGCAGAACAACTGAAAAGATGCTGGAAGAGTGCTTGATGCCATCTGTCAAGCATGGTGGAGGTAATGTGATGGTCTGGGGTTGCTTTGGTGCTGGTAAAGTGGGAGATTTGTACAAGGTAAAAGGGATTTTGAATAAGGAAGGCTATCACTCCATTTTGCAACGCCATGCCATACCCTGTGGACAGCGCTTGATTGGAGCCAATTTCATCCTACAACAGGACAATGACCCAAAGCACACCTCCAAATTATACAATAACTATTTAGGGAAGAAGCAGGCAGCTGGTATTCTATCTGTAATGGAGTGGCCAGCGCAGTCACCAGATCTCAACCCCATAGAGCTGTTGTGGGAGCAGCTTGACCGTATGGTACGCAAGAAGTGCCCATCAAGCCAATCCAACTTGTGGGAGGGGCTTCTGGAAGCATGGGGTGAAATTTCTCCCGATTACCTCAGCAAATTAAAAGCTAGAATGCCAAAGGTCTGCAATGCTGTAAATGGAGCATTCTTTGACGAAAGCAAAGTTTGAAGGAGAAAATTATTATTTTAAATAAAAATCATTATTTCTAACCTTGTCAATGTCTTGACTATATTTTCTAGTCAATTTGCAACTAATTTGATAAATATAAGTGTGAGTTTTCATGGAAAACACAAAATTGAGTGTATGGACAGGAATTGTCTTCATGAGACAACTCCTTTAAATAAGGGCAGCTACATGATGTCTGCAGTACTTTCCACTGAACTAAAGTCAACCTCAGCTAGAGTAACACCTAACTACACCCATATTTAACTTGCACCTGTTTTATGACAGGTTTACTTTAAGTACCAGCCCAATGTTATATCAGTCTTAGTATCAGATCTATTTGAGCTATTCTGGGAAAAGGGGTCCTAAGAAAATAATTCAGAACCAGGAATGGCCTTTTTTTTTTTTTTTTTTTTTTAAAACATCGTCACTGCCAGTGATGTCCTCATATTCATATCATAAGTGATGGAAGAACAAAACAATTCTTTAACCCTGTCACAAACACATACAAGGGTTTTATACTTGACATTATACAAAGGATCTATTTATTAGTTACACTGCGAAAATAGATTTAAAATACCAACGAGGGTGTGAACTGTATTATTGCACTATGCAAACACGGCATAAACAGAGGTTTCCATGGCAATAAGAAAATGATGTTTTGCCAGCAGCACATTGTCAGATCTAGTGCCCTCTACTTACATGCACAATGCACATATGATCGCTGATGTTAAATGTATGACATATAATGACTTTATATAGTTCATTCATATTTTCCCTCCTGAATTATGCAGATGCTTTCTTTGTTTCACATCGATCATGCACCTGGTGCTCTGATAAATTATTCACTTTGCAGTATGTTCACCTCCGTCAACACTCATGTGACATATGCTATTGTACTGGTCATAAGCGGGTTGTCCGGGCATAGAGTGTTTTTTCATACTGATGACCTATCCACAGGATAGGTCATCAGTATATTATCGGTGGGGGTCTGACACCCAGCTATTCCGGCTGTCTTCGGACACCGGATGTCCGCGCCGGAAGCAGATGGCTCTGATCACAGTATAGCGGCCGTGCTGCAGTAATGCAGCTCTGCTCCAATTCAAGTGAATAGGAGCAGAGTTGCAGTACTGCAGCCTTGCCATTGTACAGTGTACAGAGCCATCTGCTACCCACACCGACCACTGCATAACATTCGGTGCCTGGAGGCAGCCGGAACAGCTGATCTATGCAGAGTCCGTGTGTCGGACCCCCACCGATTATATACTGATGACCTATCCTGTGGATAGGTCATCAGTATGAAAAACCGCCGAGCAAATGACAATGAAACAAAGACAAAATAACAACAAAGTGGCTGCCACACCTGTGTGACAGATGTATACATGTCTATATGAAGCAATATCTAATTGTATAAATGTAAACGCCTAGAAAAATTATGTTTCATTATTCTGTTTCAATCGTTTTTATTGTGCTTTTAAGTATAAGGTAACTTGTACAAAGGTACAACAGCAGTACATTTTGGTGGATTACATTCAATCTACCCAACTTAAGTTTTGATAGTTGGAAAAACATAAAAAAAAAAAAAAAAATAATAAAAGAAAGGAACAGAAAATAAAACCTAAAGATGATATCTATACTTGTCAACTTCATTAAGTTCAATTCGGATTAAGGTGTTAAAGAGGCAAAGTTGGAAGTTTTCCAGCTTTCCCAAGAACTGTAAAAGTGAACCCATTTGTGTTGATTACATGCCAACATATATTCGTATCTATAGTTATTATTAATGTTATCACCTATCTGGTTTAGTTTGGGAATAGGGGGTGATCGCCAATTTTGTGCAATAGATAATGTGGCAGCTATTAGAATGTGGCACATACCTGTACTATGGGGTTTGGGGATTAAGGCAATACCCAATCTTAGTAATGCAAGTTCTGGTGTTAATCTATATGATATCTTCAATACTGAGGTAATTGATGGAGAGCCAAAAGTTAGTAAGGAATGAGCATTCCCCAAAAGTGTGCAATAATGTTCCCACTTGGCCACATACTCTGCAACGTTTCTCAGATACATTTGGATACATTTTCGATAGTTTGTATGGTGTTTTATACCATTGAAAAAGTACCTTAAAGTATGTTTTATGGGGGTTAGTGCATGATATCGTTTTAAGTGTGGTCATAGTCACTTGCGACCACTGATATGGTAAGTAAAATATGTTTAATTTTTCTAATGCATCTATAATAAAAAGCAACTTTCCAGATGGTCTTGATTAAGAAGAAAATCCTACAGTTCTGTGTCTACAGCTCCCATACAAACCTATGTGTCTCCATGGTTACATACAAAAAACAAACACTGTGTGTAGTAAGATCCTGTAATCATGTGTTACTCTACTCCCACTGCTCCCATTTAATTTAAGCCTAATGTCAATAGAATGGGGGACACAGGGGCTGTATTATTAGACTGTGCACAGAATTTGTTTGTAATCCATAGCCATGAAGACACTGGCAGAACTACAACTCCTAGCATGACCAGACATGGCTGTCAGCGCATGCTGGGGATTGTAGTTTTCCAACAACTGGATATCCTTTACAGTGCACAACCAGAGTAGCCTTCAAATACATACAAAAATGAGTTTATTACAGGAATATTTCCAGTCATGTGAAATATGTACGTCAATTGTCCCTCCTCATGATGCTGGAACTTTTTTCAAACTAAAATAAAAAAAGTTTTTAAATTGCACGAGAAACAAACACAGGGAACAGTAAGGACCACTAATATACTTTACCTCAGCACAGTGCCCATTGGGGCTGTAAGCCAGCTTTCCACTGACCCAGACTGTCGTTTATAGCTGCATTGTTACCCAATGTGCAACCATTTTTTTATTGTTCCATTACACCCTAATAAAAAAAAAAAAGAACTAACTTTGCAAACAAAATGTACCAAAACAACTCCTACCGTTTTGTGTTTACAGCTCCTTTACAGACCGATGAGTCCCTATGGTATCAGACTACAAACAAACCCTATACTGTCTCATTCTTCATTTATAGTTCCTTCCATTTGTTCCCTACTTCTTGTAACCTATTAAATGTATATTAACAAGAAGAAGACGTATGAAAGACAGCATGACTGCAGGACCACACTACACAGGGATTGTACGTAGTCTGTTACCATAGAGACACATAGGACTGCATAGTAGTTGTAGACATAAAACTGTAGATTTCTAATGAAGTCTATGCAAAGTTGCTTAGATTCTCATTTTAGATGTATTGGAGCAATAATGAATTTTTGTTTTGCAAAAGTGAACATCCCGTTTAGAAAACATAGTTATAATAATCTATAAATGCATTTTGAATAGTAAAATAAATATAAAACTCTTCACTTCTAACTATATTAGTTTAATTAAGTATGTTGCACTAATTGTAAAGCATATTTCTAAACTATATAGAGTTAATCCTTCTATGTTCTTGGTCTTTAGGGAAATTGCCTGCAGCTTGCTCTGTCATTTTGGATCCTCTCTTGGGGGAGCCTTATGTAATTGGATATTTTTGATGCAGAGGAAAGACAAGATCTGCACTGCAAACAGTTTACATCCATATTAATGTTTTAGCTTAACATTTTACATTGAAGAAAATAATTCACTTGTGATCATTGGTAATACATAACTGAATGTCACCTGTCCTGACAGTAACCAGCATGACATCTTATACCACGCAACTCAACACGCGGTCATATTTGCATAGACACAAATTCTGTACAATAGGCCAGAACATTTATAGGTGAAATTTTTTCCCCCTTTAAGGTAGAACTTGTACGGCAGTGCAGTAAGTACCGACATGTATATTTAATGGAATGAGTCATTGGTATCTATGTGTTTCAGAATAGTTCTTCATTGTTCTCTATTAACCTACATAAAAGTAAAATGGCAAGTAAAAACCTCCTTGGGGAAGGGTGTTGGGTATAGCCCAAAAAACTTTGGCTCTTATGGACAGCAGACATGCGCCTAATTAATTGTATTGGATTTTCCGGTATACAATAAGAATAACAGATGACAGCAGAAACTACATATAATAAAAACCTGGTTTCAATGGGCACCTTGCCATGTTTTATTTTCCCTGCAGGGAAAACACATATTTGCCTTGCAGTTCTTCTGTCTATTAGTTGATCTCAGGGGCTCCCAGCAGCAGGACCCCCTTTATAAGCTCGATTCTAGATGACCCAAAACATAAACTAGGTTTATTCAAACCCAAGAACCTTTGTTGAGGTGAATGAACATGTATACAAATGTGGACTGCTCGACAATGCTCAACATTTTACATTTACTTACTTTTTATTTCTTTTGCCCTCATTAAACATTTAAAATATTTTAAAATTCTATTCTACTTTTATGAAAATATAAAAGGTTATCATTTCAAAAAAGTTTCGTTTTTTATGATATTGAATTTCTTAATGTCTTAATTATTATTAATATCAATTAAAAATAACAATGCTTTCAAAATTGCATTTCTAAATTAAGCATATACTTACTGAATACAAGATTTATAAATACAAGAAGTAATTAGGAATTAAAAAAAAGTACATGTCTTGTTTTTACACCTTATTCTTTCCGGGGGAAAAAAGAAAATCATTTCCTTAAATATAGTTACTTATAAAAATAAATAAAAATATAAAAATAAATATTACATTAAATGACATATAAAATGATCAATATTATTAGACAAGTAGATTTGTTTTTTTTTTTTTTAAATTCCCATTACTCACCATGTTGGCAGTGGATCAGTGCAAGCTCAGAGAGACCGGGATGAACTTGTCAGGAAATGATAGATGTGGAACTGTCTTTTGTGTCTGCACCTGTTGATGCTGTGCAGGTGAAGTGTTCTTGAGGGTTACAGAATATCACCTATGACAGCCTATTACTGGCTTAGCTCGTAGTCACGCAGTGGTGGCGTTGGCTTACAGGCTATTCAGAGCAAAGGAGGAGGAGAAAAACACTGCTGTACAAAGGCTGAATAACTAGTTTTCACCTGTGATATATATGTATACAAGATACATCATTTTCACTCACTTTTTATTGTGTCTGCTGCTCAAAATGGATTTGAAATTGTTATTCATTTTCCCCCTTTGTTGTTACATTTATTAGAAAAGCAGCCTTACAATAATTTTTTTGTATATGCTGTCTTTATTGAAAAATGTAACCAATTAAAAAGAATTGGCGGAAATCACAAGAATGAAATGCTTATATAAGCATATAGAACAAAAAAAGGCAGAGCTATATCAGTCAGGCTGGATTCACATGCAGCGTTTTGCTGCGTTTTTGTGCTTTTTTTGTAGTGTTTTCAATGGCTTTTTGGCTTTTCTTTTAGTGTGACCAAATGTTACGTTAAAGCCTATAGTAAAATATAAAATGCACTACACACAACTGCGTTTTGGTTTGTGGCGTTTTAGAGGCAATTTTGTGGTCAGTGGCAGCATGAATAAAGGGGTTCTCTGAACTGAGCAGTGAATAACATGTAGTTCCAGGGGGTCATGAGCAGGGGCGTACACTGAAATCATAGGGCCCCATAGCAAAACTTATTATGGGCCCCACCAACGCTAAGTGCTCCAACAAATGTACTAATTGTTTATTTAGTTAATGTTCACCGTAATTTTATAGCAGATCTTTATAGTGGGAGTTCTGTTAAGGCCTCATTTACACGAGCGTAATATACGCGCGTGCGACGCGCGTGCTTTTCACGCGTGTCGTACGCACCTATATTACTCTATGGGGGCATGCAGACAGTCCGTGAGTTTTGCTCAGCGTGAGTGCGCTGAAAAAAACTCACGACATGTTCTAAAAATCTGCGTTTTTCGCGCATCACGCACCCATTGAAGTCAATGGGTGCGTGAAAACCACGAAGGTCGCACGGAAGCACTTCCGTGTGAACTGCGTGATTCGCGCAAGAGCTGTCAAACTGAATGTAAACAGAAAAGCACCACGTGCTTTTCTGTTTACAAACATCCGAACGGAGTGTCTTACAGATGACCGAACCGAACTTTACCGGGTTCGGCCGAACTCGTTTTGACCGAACCCGGCAGGAGACAGTCACTGTGCAGGGTGCTGAAAGAGTTAAACTGGTTCAGCACCCTGGACAGTGACTTCCGATCCCAATATACGTGAACGTGTAAAAAAAAAAAATGTTCTGACTTACCGATAACTCCCGGCTTGTTCCTCCAGTCTGACCTCCCGGGATGACAATTCAGTCCAAGTGACAGATGCAGCCAATCACAAGCCAAGCACAGGCTGCAGCGGTCACATGGACTGCCGCGTCATCCAGGGAGGTGGGGCCAGATGTCAAGAGAGGCGCGTCACCAAGGACGCGTCACTAAGGACGCGTCACCAAGGCAACGGCCGGGAAGTTCTCGGTAAGTACGAACCTCTTTTTTTTTTAAACAGGTTACTCGATATGGTGATCGGAATGCACTGTCGAGGGTGCTGAAAGAGTTACTGCCGATCAGTTAACTCTTTCAGCACCCTGGACAGTGACTGACGTCTGCTAGCCTCATCTCTATGATGGCGGCTGCGCGAAAATCACGCAGCCGCGCATCATACACGGATGACACACGGATCTGTCAAGTGCCTTTTGCGCACGCAAAACGCTGCGTTTTTTACGCGCGCAAAACGCACACGCTCGTGTAAATGACGACTAATAGTGATGAACCATGAGTGGCACGCCAGTATCTCTCCGCTTTGCGGAATGTAACAAATATATGAATAGGTGCTTGCCATGTTGTTGAATAGGACTTAGGTTAAAAACTTTAATTTGGATCTTTTCCAACACTTTTCTAAATAGAATAGTGGAGGAATTTTTTTAAATAAAACACAATTATTTTTTTTATAAACAAGCGTGCTCCGCACCACTTCTAAGTTTCGCCAACTTTACCTGACTCGTATGTCGGAAAAAATAGAACAGGTGCTTCAATAATATGGCGCTCAATCTGAACACCATATTTTTTAATTTATTTACACCACATAAATGGCATAAACACATTGATAAAACTTCCCCATACAGCTCTTTATCCCCTGCTTATATTGACACAGTGCAAGATAAAACTGGCTGACTGAAGTCACCACTAGGGGGAGCTCAGTGCGTATGAATTTATACAGCTATTATTGAACAATAGAGGTGGCTGCAGGAAATTTTAGGAAGCAGGAAAGTTCAGAGCTGGTCCCCTTCTTACCACCGGCCCCAAAGCAGTGATGTGGTCTGAATCTATGGTGATTATGTCACTGGTCATGAGTGTATATCTCCACATAAAATCTATCTGTGGATGAGCATGTATACATAGGCACATACCTGTATTCTGCATAATTTAGCAGTTTTCCCCTCTGCAGGCTCTATCTCTAAGGTCTTATTTACACGAGCGTAGTTCATGTCCGTGATACGCACGGACCTATACAAGGCAATGGGGACATTCAGACATTCCATGTTTTTCACGCTGCGTGAAACTCACAGCATGTCCTATACTTTAGCGTTTTTTGCGCATCACGCACCCATTGAAGTCAATGGGTGCGTGAAAATCACGTGCAGCACACGGACGCACTTCCGTGTGCTGTGCGTGATTTGCGCAACAGTTGTTCAAGAAATGAAGGGAAAAATAAAACCACCTCCTTCATTTCATTTTCTAAACCTCAAAACCACATGTCATAAGGATGCCATATGCGCGAAAATCACGCACCAAACGCTGATGACACACCGAACTGCAACGGGCAAAAAAATGCAGCGTTTTTTGCGCGCACAAAATGCACACGTTCGTGTAAATAAGGCCTACGGGTATGTTCACACGACCAAGTTTCAGACGTAATTCGGGCGTTTTACGCCCCGAATTACGTCTGAAAAAACGGCTCCATTACGCCGACAAACATCTGCCCATTACTTTCAATGGGTTTTACGATGTACTGTGCCGACGACCTCTCATTTTACGCGTCGCTGTCAAAAGACGGCGCGTAAAAAAGACGGCTCGTCAAAAGAAGTGTAGAACACTCCTTGGGACGTAATTGGAGCCGTTTTTCATTGACTCCATTGAAAAACAGCTCCAATTACGTCCATAATGGACGCCACAAAGAAAAACCGCAAGTACGAGCAATTACGTCTGAAATTCAGGAGCTGTTTTCTCCTGAAAACAGCTCCGTAATTTCAGACGTATTTGCCGTTATAGTGTGCACATAGCCTTACTCTCAGTTGTCTCTAAACTAGTGTGTGGGGCCAATAGTTATCATGTCTTCTATACACTGCACATAGAAGAAGAGAATCTGCTCTCCAATTTCTATCACATATATATCTATAGATATATATATATATATATATATCTATAGATATATATATAAATATATATATATATAGAGAGAGAAACAGCAGCAGCATGAAGTAGATTATACAGCAGTAATGAGCAGTGTAGATAAGATGATTGTAAATTAAAGGGGTTTTTTCACGAACTAAGATACAGTTAAACGTGTCCATAAATTGCAGTTATACAATACATTTGTTCAATTACATGTTATTTTCTAAAATGTACTGTTATAAAGATATATTATTACCATGCCTCTGTCAGAAGTTTTGTTGTGTTGCTGGTTGCCCTTGGATCCGACCATAACCCATTCCTCTGGCTATGGTCGGGAAAAGACACATCCCGACCATAGTATGGCTTTGTGGTCGGTTTCAATGTTCTCATGAACACGCTTAATTTCGTTTGCACTCGGGAACTTTCGATTATTCCCGAGTGCTTGATCCAAGAGCAACCAGTCACACAACAAAACTTCTGACAGAGGCACGGTAATAATATATCTTTATAACAGTACATTTTAGAAAATAACATGTAATTGCACAAATGTATAACTGTCATTTATGGACACGTTTAACTGTATTTTAGTTAGTGGGAAAAACCCTTTAAGCACTGGGGTAAGGTATAACACTCACCAGGAGCTGCAGCAGCGTCTGCATCTGTGTCTCTCTGACTTTCTCATACCCGCTCCCTCCTCCTCCCCCTCCCTCTCCATACCCTTTTATGAGGAGCAAGTAACCTGAGCCCTCAGTGAGCTGAGAATAGTTTGTCCGTCAAGACAGATTTTAGCAATGAATTGAGAGTGACTGATCAGTGCAGGAGGCAGGGAAGAAGTGTCTGATAAGTGGGAAAAAAAGCATTTTTTTTTTCCCTACTAAGATATATTTTTTATTTATATTCGCTTGTACAACAAATTTATGCAAAAGTTCGTTGAAAGGTTAGTGACAATTTAAAGGGAGGCTGTCACAAGATTTTAAGCTAAAAAACGGCTGACAGCGCTAGTAAGCTATAAGGTAAAGGAATAGGAACATACTAGTGTTGAAAATATTGAAGCTTGTATCAGGGTAAAAAAATAACTTTTATTCTGCCGTGTGCCGTATGCAAATTAGGTTTGCTGAGCTCCAATCACTTCCCTCTGCCGTTGATTTACGGCTTGACTTGTCTTCATCGTCACACAAGAAGAGCCGTCAATCAGTTGCAGAGAGTAGACGAAGTGTAAAAGCTCTAGATGCTGGACACTTCCTGGTTCAACGGACACGAAAACCTAATTTGTATATGGCGTGCGTTTGAAAACAGATTTTCAACACTGGTATGTTCCTATTTCTGAACCCTATAGCTAACTAGCTGTGTCAGATGTTTGTTGTCCTAAAATCTCATGACAAACTCACTTTGAGGCATCAGAAAACCTTGGTTTTAAAAGGATAAGAGTATGTTCACACGGCTTATTTTTGGCAGTTTTACGGGCCATAAACGGCCGAAAAATAGGTAGCAGAACGCCTCCAAACATCTGCCCATTGATTTCAATGGGAAAAACGGCATTCTGTTCCCTTGAAAACAGCTCCATATTTTCAGACGTTTTTGATTTTGTGTGTGCACATACCCTTAAACTTACCATTTACTGAACATGACTATTCAAATCTCAAGGTAACCAAATTCAATGGACGATATGGTATGGGGGGACCCTCCAAGGCAGGGATGTGAATGTTAGACCCTGATACACTAGACATGTAACAACATACATATGGAAGTTATTATATAATGTTATGTAAATGTTGAATCACCACCTCTATCATCTTCATCTTTGATCTTTGTATGTGACGCACAGTTTTTCATAGCAATTTTATCTTAAGTTACAGACCTGTTTTCCTACTCTATTGCTAGGGATGACTTATCTAGCTATTTCCTGCACATGTAATAAATAATTCATGAGTTATTGGAGAGTGTTTTCATTCTAGTCACTACAATACAGCACTGAAGAGTCTGGACATAGAAGAACACAACTGACTACAATGCCCACAATGAAGCCGCTTGAAGAAATTCTTTGGGAAATACAGTCTTACGTTAGTTGCATACTGGTCTTTAACCCCTTAGTGACCACTAATACGCCTTTTAACGTCATTTACTACTGGGCTTTAGGCTAGGCTGACGCCTTTTCACGTCAGCCTAGTCTAAGTCCTGCACGGGTCTCCCGTGCAGGCAGGAGCCGGGGCTCTGCTGTCTGATGACAGCTGAGCTCCTGCTCCAACGCCCGCGATCGAAGTTTACTTCGATCGCGGCCGTTTAACCCGTTAAATGCCGCCGTCAATAGCGACCGCGGCATTTAACTTTGTTTACAGAGGGAGTGCGCTCCCTCTCTCACCCATCGGCGGCCCGCGAATGAAATCGCGGGTCTCCGATGGGGTGTCATGGCAGCCGGGGGACTGATAAAAGCCCCCAGGTCTGCCCTGGACATATGCCTGTTAGGACGCGCCGGAGGCACGTCCTAACAGATTGCCTGTCAGATTTACACTGACAGGCAATAATGCTCTGGTATACGAAGTATACCAAAGCATTATAGCAGCGATCGGAACATCGCACAGTAAAGTCCCCTAGTGGGACTAATAAAATCAGTCATCAAAGTGAAATAAAGATTATTAATAAAAAGTACAGTAAAAAAATAAATCCATTTTTTTCCATAAAAAGTGGTTTTATTTAGTAAAAGTGTAAAAAAAAAAAAAAAGTACACATATGTGGTATCGCCGCGACCGTAATGACTCCATTAATAAAGTTAATATGTCATTTAAACCGCAAAGTGAACACCGTAAAAAAAAAACGCCAAAAACTATGGCGAAATTGCAATTTTTTTCCATTGCCCCCCAAAAAAGTCATAATAAAAATGAATCAATAAGTCCCATGTACCCCAAAACAGTACCATTCAAAACTACGTCTTGTCCCGCAGAAAACAAGCCCAAAAAATCACTACATTGATGGAAAAATAAAAAAATTACGGCTCTTGGAAAGCGACGATGCAAAAACAAATAATTTTAGTTCAAAAGTGTTTTTATTGTGCAAAAGTCGTAAAACATAAAAAAACCTCCACATATGTGGTATCGCCGTGATCGTACCGACCCATAGAATAAAGGTAACATGTTAATTACGTCGCACAGTGAACGGCGTCAATTTAAAAACGCATAGAACAATGGCGGAATTTCAGGTTTTTTTTATAATCCCCCCCAAAAAGGTTAATAAAAGTTAATATAAAAATTATATGTACCCAAAAATGGTGCCATTAAAAAGCACAACTAATCCCGCAAAAAACAAGTCCTCATACAGCTATGTAGACGAAAAAATAAAAAGGTTATAGCTCTTTGAATGCGACTATAGAAAAACGAATAAAATAGCTTGGTCATTAAGGCCTAAAATGGGCTGGTCACTAAGGGGTTAAACACTCACTATTAATTTGTTTACCTACTTGCTCAATGATGTGAGTAATCTGCACTTACATAATGGCTACTAAATATATGAGATCAGATACATGAACTCCTCCGAACCAAATGTCTATAAGCCTGTAAATGGGGGATTAGGTTTGAGAATGTCCACATACACAGTTATTACCAGGTTAAAAGATTCCCCATGCGGTCAATTACATGCCACTTACTGGTGCTGAAGAGCAGAACAGACAGGGGCGGACATATCGCCGGTGCAGCTGGTTCACATCGGCACATAGATCTGCACAGCCATGCAGCAGACGGAGAGGGGACCCTTCCCTCCCTGTATACTTTTCGTAAACTCACAGATTGGGCCCCCTTCCTTCACATATGCTATTGATACCATCAATAGCATTTGTTAAGGAAGGGGGTCCGATCTGTGAGTTGGTGAAAGTGCACAGGGTGGGAGCGGGTCCCCTCCATCTGCGCCAATTTATTCCTTAGACAGAGGGGTAGCTAGGTTCTCCAGCACCCGGGGCACAGATTCAGTTTGGCGCCCCCCCCCCCCAACCTCTTTCCCGACATCTTCCCCCTTGCCTTTTTTGTTTTCTCTACCAATCAATGTCGTGTCATTTCTTTTCCACATTTCTTTTTATGTAACTCGAGCATAAAAACATTTGTACATTTTACAAGCATTATAGTTCTATACACAACACCAGAACCAAGCTCAGTACATATATACAGCACCAGAACAAAGCTCATTACATATATACAGCACCAGCACAAATACAGCTCAATTTAGTGCAACCCCTGCTGTATAGGTATGTACGGCGTAAAACTATAGCTCCCAGCATGGCCTGAACAATGGTAAGGATATGCTCTTTCACAAAAAATAAATCATATCATAATCATACCACCCATCATCTCGCTGCAGATCATACAGTGACTACAGTGCTGATTAGAGATAGAATAAACATTTACATTAAGTGACTCACCGGTGATGTAGTTCTTTTTCTCCATCCAGTCCAGACCTCTATGATGACTTCTCCCGGTCACAGCCCATTTCTGCAGTTTGCCGCTCAGTTTGCCGCTCAGATGTCTTCAGCTTCTCACTTTTCAAACATTTCTAGACCTATAAACAAAGATAAAATTCTCATTATACCACACACTACGCCCCTAAATATAATAGCGACATACACTGCACCTCTAATTATAATAGCACCATACACTGTGTCCCACACACACACACCGTGGCCCCTGTAGATAGTGTCTGCCATAGAGCCCCCTGTAGATAGTGCCCCCCATAGAGCCCCCTGTAGATAGTGCCCCCATATAGCCCACTCCTGTATATAGTGTCCCACAAATAGCTCCCCTTATAGTGCTCCACAGATAGCCGACCCCTGTATATAGCCCCCCTGTAGATATAGCCCACCCCTGTATATAGTGCTCCACATATAGTCCACCCCTGTATATAGTGCTCCACAGATAGCCCACCCCTGTATATAGCCCCCCTGTAGATATAGCCCACCCCTGTATATAGTGCTCCATAGATAGCCCACCCCAGTATACAGCCCCCCTGTAGATAGAGCTCCCACGTAGATAAAGCCAACCCCATAGATAAAGCCACACACTTTTTTATTACAATAAAATAACAAACTATTCAAACTCACCTTAATCCCGTTCCCACGCCAGCTGGCAGCAATGGAGACCTGCTCTCTTCTGCGTAGGTCTCCGGGGGTTGAACGAAGCATCTATGAAAGGCGCTGATTGGCTGGGCAGAATGACTTTCCCTGTCATTCAGCGCCTTTCAACTACGCAAGCGGCACTTCACTCGTGGAAAGGCGCTGAATGGCCGGGCACGGATCGTACACGGCCATTGCCTATTGTCCTATAGACGTAGGTACAATTATAGTGCAGGAGGGGGTGGCGCTGGCGCCCCCCTCTAAGTTGAGCCCAGGGCACATGCCCCGCCTGCCCCCCCCCCTAGCTACGCCCCTGACTTAGAAAACATATTGGGAGGGCGGAGGGGCCTGGCGAGGCTTGCTCTGTCTGGTGTTCTTCGTCACCTAGTAACCAGCGTCACTGTCAAATGCAGTGCAACATCTGACAGTGACGCTCACTAGGTGACCAAGACCACCAGATAGAGCGTGCCGCACCCAGCAGGCAGCAACGCTAACTTCGGACCAGTTATTGATCCGGGATAGCGGCGCTGCTGAAATTAAGCCTAATACTGGTTGGCTGAGCCACACACCCAATCAGTGTTAGGGTTCTTCTTGCTCCGCCCCCTGAGCCTGTCGCTGCTTTTAGGCCAAGTTCCCACGGGACTGATATGCTGCGTAAAAAACACGCAGTGTATCCAACCTGGAACCCGCAGGACTGTTCGGAATGAAATTCTGCTGTGTAATTAAGCACACATACTTACCCCCTCCCTCCTCTGATGTCCGCTCCGGCATAAATTCTGCGAATACGCCGCAAAATTCGCAACACAAGGCTTTTTGTTGCAGGTTTTGCATCCCCCATTGAATTCAATGGAGAAAACCCGCAGCAGAAAATCAATGAAAACGCAGCATAAATTCCGCAGAGTTTACACTACGTGGGAACCCGGCCTTACTGTGTGGTGTGTGTGCTGAAAGTCGTAAAGAGGACTGACTGAAAATAAAAAGAACTAGGAGGTAGTGGTTGCTGCCCTGTCTGTAGAAAATGTTTGGAGTGGATCTCAGTGGACAGTTCAAGGGGTTTGCCCTTCTTTAACATTGATGGCATATCCACAGGATATGTCATAAATGTCGGATAGATGCGGGTCCCACCTCTGGGACCAGCACCTGTCTCTAGAACAGGGCCCCTAAACCCCGTTCTGCCTTTCTTGGCTCCTGCTGCTTCCCGGCCACTTACTGATTAGATGGTCGGGAGTTATGAAAACAGCAAAGCTCGCTGAGCTACGCTATTTCCGTAACTCCCATAGACGTGAATGGTAGTTACGGAAGCAGTGTAGAGGTGGGACCCGCAGCTATCGGACGTTTATGGCATATCCTGTAAATTTGCCATAAATGTCCAAGATGGGCAAACTCCTTTAAAGTTTCCACTCACTGTGTGGTCACCACACTGTGATGTCCTCCTCGAGCACTGTATGGGGTGCCACCCCCACTTATTTTATTATTGGTTTACAACTTTGGTTATAGTATTTTGTTGTATAAACTAAGTTTACTTATACCAGTGTATTGGTTATTAGAATTGCAAGTATTTATTTAAAAATATGTAACTTTTCTGTCATGACTTCCTCGGTTCAGCACTATTGCATTCCTATAGGTGAAGTATCGCAAGTTAGTCCTGTTTCATAAGTGACAGTGCAATAAGCAAGATAAAGTCATTATAAGTTAGTGACATTAGTGCTTTGTGTTATAATTAGTTGTTAAATATGGAAAATATTAGCATTATTAATGTTTCTTACTTGTGTTCTAAACTAGTAATAACATGTGCAATATAGATTTGTATAGTTTTATATGCGCACGGGCGTGGTTAGGTTATGGGGGGCCCAGGCACATTCTTTCCACAGGGGCCCTCTGCAGTCTGTGTTCGCCTCTGAGAACAGATTTGATTTGTACATTCACACTGACACATGCATGTCTAGTTACTACATAAAACAAGTAGAATTCATTAGGTCAGGAACACACACATAGTTTGGTTGCAGTTTTTGAGTCCGTTGTTTTTTATCCAAAGACAAGGGGTGGAAACAAAAGAAAGGAGATGCATCAGTCTTTTCTTGAAACCTTTTCCTCCTTTTGGATCCACTTCTGGCTTTTGAAAAAAAAATAAAAAAAAATTCAAAAACAACATCAAAACTGCGTCTGGGATCCTGGTATTTTGCCATTTTTTTCCAGCATTTAGAGGTGTATGTCTCTCATAGAAAAAAAAACCGCATGTGTCGCTCTATGTGTGTGTGGCAATTTACCTATGGCAATTTTTGGTGTTGATTTTTTACAATAAATCACGTCTTGCATAGAGGAATTTTAGAATCACATCATCTTTTAATCACATGATTTGCAATGTGAAAAACTCCACCTAAAAAACCACAGGTAGTAAAATAGATTATTATCAAAATAGATAAATTAGGGGCCAATCATTAGCTACCAGAAACAGCATAAAAAAAAGGTATCTAGGGGGGCGTGGCTTGGCATTGGTGAGAGATGGACGTCTAACTGGTGAGCTCCTGCACCATAGCGACTTTAATAGCGGCTGTTAGCCTCACAACTGACCCTACCTTTCTATAAATACTCCTGGTGATCTCGGGAATGCCGAGGAGGAAAAGACCGGTGACAAAACCGGTGAAACTCACCGACTTCTACTCCCTTCAGGCACATGGACAAGGGGACGACGCGGACACTGGCTCACATGCTGGATCTCTGGTATCAGAGCTGCTACCGGATCTCACACCGGCTCAGCCGTCGGAAATACATGCTCACAAACGGCGCAATTCAGATCCGTTGGTGTCTCCATATTCACCTCAGGAGCAGAGGAATCGCCGGCAGACAGATTTCGGGCCTTGCCACGAGGCAGCCGACACCCGTCATCACCGCTCCTCACCACGTGGGACGGCCATATCGGCGCCATCTTCTCCCTCAGCCAGAAGCCCTGAGACGCAGAAGCAAAGAGTCTTCAGCCCTGAACACTCTCCAGACAGGGTAAGACACCCCTCCATATCTGTTTTATCTTCTCTAAACACTCCTGTGGGAGAAACCTGTGATTTTCTGGGACATCTACCTTCATCTTCAAACACAGTCACTGAACTGATGATGAAGAATATGTTACAAGCTTTGCATCAGTCTCTACATACAGGCTTGGCAAGCCTTATTAACCCTTTATCTGCCTCTGTGCAGGAAGTGGAACATAGAGTTCATAATTTAGAAAGCAAAATGGGAGAAATTACTTCCTCTCATAATGATTTGATAGATGCACACTATGACATATCATATGAACTGGCGCAGGTCAAAGCTAAATTGGCAGACATGGAAGACAGATCAAGGCGCAATAACATAAAATTTCGGGGTATTCCTGAGGAAATTAACCCACAAGATCTCCACACTTTTACGCACAAGAATTTATTAAAAGCATTCTTCCAGAGTGTTCCCAGAGGGATCTGATTATTGATAGAATCCATCGTTTACCCAGACCCAAACATCTGGCTGCTGATGTTCCAAGAGATGTTTTAGCACGTATCCATTTTTTTCACATCAAGGAACGCCTGATGGAAGCTACCAGAAAGAAGGATAGGATACCATCTCAATTTCGGATGATTTCAGTCTTCACTGATTTATCGGCAGCAACTTTACAAATGCGTAGAAATTTGATCCCCATAACAACGGCACTCCGAGAAAGTAAAATCCTGTATAGAAGGGGGTTCCCAGTCAAACGGCTTAATACCATGCATGACATCTGATCATTGGAGGATGGGTTGAAGCTGTTGCATCAATGGAACATTAAAGTTCACCCTCCGACCAAATCTGCGACACACCCGCCATCTCCTGTGGTGGTAGAATGGCACCAGAACTCGCGACGTTCTCCACCGCAACGTTGACGATACTTAGAGGCATTTGTGGAGGATACGTTATGTTTTCGTGCACAAGGCGTCCATCTTGAATCCATTTCAAGCTGACTTTTTCTCGTGTGTGTGTGTGCGTGTGCGTGTGTGCGCGCGCGTGTGTGTGTGTGTGTGTGTGTGTGTGTGTGTGTGTTCGTTCTCCACCACTTGGTACAGCGTTTTGGTTTTTTTGCTTATGTGGAACGTTATACTAATTTTGGGGCTTCATCAACAATTCCTTTGGTCGGCATCGCCCAAATTATGCAATAGCACTTCCGCCGTTATCTTCATGTCAGCCAATCGCAGGTTGGCTGAATTGAAGAGATGAACCAATGTCTGAAGCTCATTTGAATGTGCGTATATATGATGTAAAGATGTGAAAAGATTGTGAGATGACATGTTCTGATCGCAAACATTTGCCATTTTACCTTCTTTACTTGCTTCCGTATATTTGATTGATCTTCCTGCAATCTCTGATTTTAATGTTGCCAACATGTATAGTTTTTGGGCGATTGTAAAGTAAACAATCATAGCGTTTATCACTAACAACCAAGAAAAAGCATAGACTATAAAAAGAAGTTCATGTCACTTCTTGAGGTGTTTTTTGGAGCTAATTTTCCATTGAGCACCATGAAAAACGCCTCAAAAGAAGCCTGAAAAGAAGCTCCAAATTAAAAGAAGCCTCACTTTCAGCTTCAAAAACACCTGAAAATCAGAGGCTGTTTTCTCTGAAAACAGCTCCATATTTTCATACGTTTTTTAGTAAGCGTGTGAACATACCCTCAGAATACAAATACCCATGTTTTATGCTTTGTGGTCATTCAGTAGGTTTATCTCAAATCATGTGGCATAATTGACATCACAGCACATCCTGCCTAATGACAAATTCAGCTCTGCTATATGTGAAAAAACTGGGACTGTGATGGAGGATGATGTAGTTTATTGTAGTGTACAGCTCATATGTAGTGTGCTACTCTAAATTATTGCTTTCTCCCTATACGTCAGACACAGCAGCACTGAGAGGTGGTTAATATATCCGCTGCCAGCTTCTAACATTACACCCGCTGCTGGTGTTATGCCTCGGCTGCCAACTGCTTGACGACTGAATTATTCATACACATTGAAACCACTTGTTCATTTAATTGCATAGAACAGTAGAATACAAACTTCATCCCTAAACATCCAGACAGCTTTTGTTTGATTTTCTTTCTTTATTATTGTGGCAACATTTTAAATATTTAGTTATTTTTTGTTTGTTTTTCTCAAACAAGTGCCTTTTATTTTTGATTATGTTTTACTTTTTAGTAATGAAACCTGCGGGCAAAAAACGCAGCGAAATACGCTTTCTCTGCCTCCCATTGATGTCAATGGGAGGTCAGGCGACGTAATCGCCCGAAGATAGGGCATATCCCTTCTTTGTCCCGTGAGCCGTTTTCTCCACTCTCGGGAAAAAACCGCCTCCGCCTCCCATTGAAATCAATGGGAGGCATTTTCAGCCATTTTTTTGCGCGCTTTCCGACGCGGTTTCAGCGTCAAAAACTCTGTGTGAACGGACCCTATCTCGTACATTACCTGCAGGCCACCAGAGTTTCTGGGTATGTTCACACGTAGTGACCAAAAACGTCTGAAAATACGGAGCTGTTTTCAAGGGAAAACAGCCCCTGAATTTCAGACGTTTTTTTAGCAACTCGCGTTTTTCGGAGCTGTTTTCATTGAAGTCTATGAGAAAACGGCTCCAAAAACGTCCAAAGAAGTGTCCTGCAGCTGTCAAACGACGACGCGTATATTACAGGTCGTCGGCACAGTACGTCGGCAAACCCAAATGAATGGGCAGATGTTTGCCGACGTATTGTAGCCCTATTTTCAGCCGTAAATCGAGGCATAATACGCCTCGTTTACGCCTGAAAATAGGTCGTGTGAACCCAGCCTCTGGGCTTAACACACATCATATTGGGCAAGTGTGCCACATTAACAACTCATACAAAATCCTTACAGCACTATGAATAGATCTAGGTGTTAATATTGGTTTGCAAAACTAAACCTGAGAAACGGATTGGTCAGTATAAGGCTGGGTTCACACGACCTATTTTCAGACGTAAACGAGGCGTATTATGCCTCGTTTTACGTCTGAAAATAGGGCTACAATACGTTGGCAAACATCTGCCCATTCATTTGAATGGGTTTGCCGACGTACTGTGCAGGCAACCTGTCTTTTACGCGTCGTCGTTTGATAGCTGTCAAACGACGACGCGTAAAAATACAGCCTCGTCAAAAGAAGTGCAGGACACTTCTTTCAGACGTAATTTGAGCTGTTCTTCATTGAACTCAATGAAGAGCAGCTCAAAATTTACGGCTGTCAGAGAAGCCTCGCAAAATGCAAGGAGGAGCATATACGTCTGAAACGAAGCAGCTGTTTTATCCTGAAAACAGTCTGTCTTTTCGGACGTAAATGCCTGCTATCGTGTGCACATACCCTTAGGGTATGTTCACTCAGTGTTTTCAGACGTTTTTTCAGGCCGTAAACGTCCCGAAAAACGGCTGAACGCCTCCAAACATTTGCCCATTGATTTCAATGGAAAATGCTGTGTAAAAAAACGGCCGCGAAAAAGAAGTGCATGTCAATTCTTGGGATGTTTTTGGAGCAGTTTTTCATAGACTATATAGAAAACTCGCTCCAAAATTGGCCGTTAAAAACGTGGCGAAAAACGCGACTTTGAATAAACGTCTGAAAATCAGGAGCTGTTTTCCCTTGAAACAGAGTTTGTAATTTTTACGCGCGTATGTCATGCGTTTTTTACGTCCGCAAAATAAACTGAAGGTGTTTTTTTTATTTCTTTAGTAACGGTTGCGTGAATCAAGGACAGCACACAGATGACATCCATGTGCTCTCTGTGATTTTCACGCACCCATTGATTTCAATGGGCGCGTGATGCGCAAAAAACACAAGTATAGGACATGCAGTGAGTTTCACACTGCGTGAAAAACTGAATGGCCACATTGAATTGCATAGGTCCGTGTGACGTCCGTTGTTTTAACGCGCATAACACGGACGTGAAATACGCTCGTGTGAATAAGCCCTCAACTGATCACCCCCACCATCAGTGCCAGTACACGCATGCGTTGCACTAGTTATCATGCCATTTAGCCCGTTTACATCGACCCCCTGAGGATTACTGTTGAAACGCTTTAGGGTCTACTAATTTTGTTAGGGAGAGATAAATTAGGGGTCAATCATGTTTTCTGTTGCTAGTAACTCTGGTCCGTAGTAAAGTGCTATACAGAGAAGGTCTGTCCCGATCTTGCTCCCCTCCCTTTACTTTCCTATGTGTCAGATTGATCTGGACATGAGGAATAATGTTCTATTCTTTTAGTCTTGAAGCAACACTTGAGCGTGACATGTTCATTTAATAAGTTAATAAAGATAACGTCCTGGCACTGTATGGCATCAGGAGCCATTTCTGCGCTGGGAGGCAAAGTGGACTCCACTCAGGAGCGGTGACTGGGTAAGTATAATATGGTGGAAACTGTCTGCTGGGGGCCCTGTATCTAAGAATGTCACGTGTGATACGGTTGGCTGAGGCCCTGTATCTAAGCCTATCATGTGTGATACGGTCTGCTGAAACCCTGTATCTAAGTCGATAACATGTGATCCTGTCTGCTGGGACCCTCAGGGGAGAGCAGCGCCATCTTACACCCGCATGTATCACGACATGACAGAAAGGAAGTGTCATGTTACGTGATCACTGGGTTTTGCTGGCGCCTAAAGAAAATAGAAGGACACACAAGTAATTCACTGAAGACACGGTAAGTTAACAAAATACCATGGGCTGACGTGACACAGATTTTTGGGAAGTGCAGGGAGCACCACCATTAACCTTTGTAGCTGGGCCACAAAAAGGCTAAGGACAGATCTGCCCTCCATACAATCATGGAGTTACACGATAAAATTCAGCTACCAGTAGGGGGAGCTCACTGTATCGGTATTCAAACAGATCCCATTAATCTCAATAATAAATCCACATGCAGTAAAAACGTCCTCTAGTGGTAGCAGAAAAAAAATCCACTTTTATATAATGACTCAGGTACTTGAAACCCCCTCCCCCCCAATTGTACCGTTGCATTGTGGTGTAACATCCTGGAATTTCAGAAATTTGCTTTATTCTTTTCTACTACTAGAAAGATCTGTGGAGGTACATATTTGGAAAAACATTATATTCTTCTATTATATTATATTCTTTAACCCGGCCCAGTTTGAGCCTTACTTCATAAAGCAGCGATTTTTGGGAATCTCCGCATTCTGAAAGCCATAACTTTTGTACTTTTGGTCGACATAGCCATATGAGGGCTTATTTTTTAAGGGGATGGGTTGTATTTTTAATGGCACCATTTTGGGGTACATATAATCTATTGTAGAAAAATGTTGGTGGAGTGGAAAAAAAAAACTGGAATTCCGTCATTACTTTTTGGGTTTTGTTTTTACAGCGTTCACCGTGCAGTATAAATGACATAACATTGTGCTGGTTGTTACGATTAACGAGATACATTTTCTATGTTCTACTTATGCACAACAAAAAAACTTTCGAAAATTATTTGTTTTTTGTGTCACTGCATTCCAAGCCCCATAACATTTAGATTTTTCCACTGACAGAGCTTCATAATGGCTGTTTTTTGTGGGACGACATGTCGTTTTCATTGTCACCAAAAGGGAAATATTTTGATCCCGAAAACAGAATGAAAAGTGAGGTAGGATGCAAAAAAAAAAAAAAAAAAGAATTTTGACATTGATTTTTAGTTAATTTTTTTACAGTGTTTATTGTGCGGGATGAAGAATATGTACGTTTTATCGTATGGGACGTTACGAATGTGGCAATACCAAATTTTTAAATAACAAAGGAGTTTGTAAGTGAAAAAAGGGGGTTTTGGTTGTTTTTATACATTAATTTTTTTTTTCTAAACCCTTTTATAAATTTTTTTGGGGACTTGAAAATGCAATCCTCTGATCGCTGTTATAATACACTGCTATTATTCTGTATTACAATGTTTTATGCCTGTCAGTGTCACACTGACAAGCAGCCTATTAGGTCCTGCCTTATGTACAATGCAGACCTGGTGGCCATTGTTAGGCCCCCGGCTGCCATGGCTTCCCATCAGAGATTTTGTATGCAGACGTTCTCTGCTAAATTACAAACCTTTTGGCTGTGATTGGGCCTCCTCTGTGGGCGCCCTGGGTAATTGTGTAGCCTTTACTGGTCCAATTGGCCTCACAGCCACACGAGCAATTCTTCTGTATAGGCCCCAGTATAATTATTACTACTATGAGTGCCTGGGAATGTGGGCATTTGGATGTTATAGTAACCAAGGACCTATTATGGAGTAGACCCGACCAGTGCTGGATTATCAGGTAGCTTTTATGTTAATGCAACATGACACAATTTTTGAGCATCGGGTTGCAGATTAAAGGAAGTTCAGAATATGTGCACAATTTAAAATGTCCATAGAAACTACTTTACCAGCAGATTCCACCAAAATTGGCCATATCTGCTAAAAAAAAATAAATATCTAATGCAGGAGATGTTTCATCGAAACAACCCCTCTTACATATGCGAAGGGACACTTTTAGCCGGAGTGGAGATCTGCAAACAGCGGCTCCTACTCTGGCATATCTGGCCTCTCCGTATGCATTACATTCAAACTTACGGCCGACATGTAATACTACATTTCACCTGCAAGGGAAATATATAGTCTTCTGGAGCTGAAGTTTCTGTAGTCAGACCCGTGGGATTTGATGCAATTTTTATGCTAGTTGGAAAAAAAAAAAAAAGAGAAGCAAGGAGAGAAATGGTTTATGGCTACATCAATATTTTAATGTAATTTCAGCAACCAATAAGTCACATGATTTTATACTGGAGACCAGTTACAATATGGCATTTTCATCTTATTTACTGCCCGTTCGTTCATACATTGTTCACTCAGAAACATAAACAATAAAGAAATTGCACTGATTCATATACAGAGTATACAGTCCGTCCCTTTTCATAGGCCAAACAACCGATTTAGTCCATTGGTCTGGAAGGTAGATGTGAAGATATGGCATACTGACACAGTCAGTGGTTTTATCATGGAATGTTTCTTCTTCAGATTAACAAAACATGGATATTATTAGAACTAAAACATTTGGAAGTATTTTGGCTCACTAAAATATTAATTTGAATCTCAAGGAATGTTTAAGGCATTTTGGTAACAATAGAAAAAAATAAATGGGATCAAACTGATGTTCCACCGGTGACGCCAGAATCCTGTTCCTAGAAAAAAAGAGAAAACATTAAGAAAAATAAATGGATAAATAATCAATATTTTTTTAAAGAATATATCATGTTCTGCCCATGGGTTGAATATCCATAGCACATGATCATTCAGGGGTTGTCTGGTATAGAAATTCAATTTTCAACTACCTATTCGGACATAGGAAATACAGGGGGTCCTTAGTTTGGGACCTCCATCAATTAGCCAGAGTGGAGGGCAGCGCCTTTCTCTCTGGAGGACCCAGCATGTCCATGCATTTCATAAACATCCCACGGATTTCAATGGGTACCATGCAATGCTTCATTTCATCAGTGGTGGTGCTGCAAAGAAACTGGACACCTACCCCAGGTTTCCCCAAAGATTACAGTGTGGCCAGCAGAGGGAGAAACACTTATCAGCTTATTTTTAGGAGACCCCCCCTTTTTCATTATTGCAATTAAATTCAGTTTGCCAACTTACAGGAAGCACTTTTTAGCACCACTTGGTACAGCGCTCGGCTATCTTGGTCAGTTCCATAGACCGTAAATAGAGTGGTGGTCGTGAATGCGCATCATACAAGCGGATTTGGAGTCCCGCATTCTCGTGACCACTGGGGGTCCCGACAGTCGAACCCCCAGCAATCATACATTTACCTATCCTGTGGATAGATGATAAATGTGGTTTATGGGAAAACCTCTTTAACCCCTTAATGCATTATCACATACATGCACGTCACGGGATGGTAACCCTCCTCGCATTCTGACGTGCATGTATGTGATGGAGCTCAACGTGGGAGCCCCCGGGATCGGAGAAACCTCTGATCCCGGCTGTTTAACCCCTTAAATGCTGCAGTCAATAGCGACCACAGTATTTAAGTGGTTTACCAGATAGAGGGGGCTCCCTCAGTCACACATCGGTGACCCATGAACACCAGACGCTGATAGGTTTCCATGGCAGCCGGGGGCCTAACAAAGGCCTCTAGGCCTGCCATGACCATATGCTTATTAGGCCGTGCCAGAGGCATGGCCTTATAGGCTACCTGTCAGTTTTGCAATGACAGGCAGCAATGCTTTTGTATACGGAGTCCCCCGCATTGAGAATAAAGAAAATAATTAAACACCGTTAAATAAAGTTTATTCAAATTAATTATTTTGTAAAAGTGTAAATAAAATAAAAAATACCAATATATGGTATCGCCGCGATCGTAACAACCCGAGCAATAAAAGGTAACACATTATTTAAACCGCATGTTGAACGCCATACAAAAAAATGCAAAAGACAATGAGGGTATTGATTTTTTTCCATTACTCCCCCAAAAAATAACAAAAGTTAATTTATAAGTCCCATGAAGCGCCCAAAATTGTACTAATGAAAACTACAACTTGTCCCGCAAAAAGCAAGCCCTTTATATGACTACATCTATGGAAAAAAAAAAAAAGGTTACGTCTCTTGGAAAGTGACTGTCAATACCAATAGTTTTGGTTTCATTTTATTGTGCAAAAGGTGGTAAAACATAAAAAAAAAAAATCTATACATATGTGGTATCCCCGTAATCATATAGACTCATAGAATAAAGGTAATATGTTAATTACACCACACAATGAACGGCGTAAACTTAAAATGCAGAAAACCAATGTTGGAATAGCAAAAAAATTGATCAATATATTATACATACCCAAAAATGCGGCTATTGAAAAATACAACTTATCCCGCAAAAGAAACGTGGTTGGAAAAATAAAAAAAGTTATGACTCTTGAAATGCGACAATGAAAAAGAATGCCTGGTCGTTAAGGCCAAAACGGGCGTGGTCGATAAAAGTTTAAAAAGCATCCCCCCCACCCCACTAAAAAAAAAAAAACGGTCAATCCTATGGAAATATAAACCCTCCCTCAAGTTCCTCTCTACTGTTGGGTGGCCCACTTTTTTTTCTTATTTTAATTTTAGGGGGTATTGTTCTCACAACAGCACCTCCAGTTTTGTGGAGATTCCGGCATGTGCACTCACAATAGACGTTGCTTGTACTTATTAACATTTGATGGAACAGCCTTTATCTCCATGGCGGTCCAATGAAAGTTAACCCTACGCTGACCGTTAACTCATTGAGGTAGACAGAGGTAGGAGAGATTTAGAGATAGAGGTTAGTGAGTTTAAGAATGAAGTTTACAGGAGAAAGCGTGATGAGGAAGAGTTAGTACCGTTAACTGTTGTCGGTTTTGCAGCAGTTTATAGTTTTCCTTTTCCTTAGTTAGTTGTTCCTGAGAAGCCTTCAAGAGCTGTAATAGTTTGTTAGCTGCTTGACCTAAATCCCGTGTTAGTTTTTTTTCCTTGTCAAGCCTGTCCTACAATATTTCCAGTAGAAGGACAATGTTAGTTATATCCATATATCCAGACAAGTTGTGAGGTCATACGCGCCATGTACAGAGAGGTGATTTAACAATTTAAAGGTATACTCCACTTTTGAACGACAATCTAGTACATTTCATAATCTGTGGAACATGTTCAGTAACTTTGCAAGAAATTTGCTTTACTTAAACTTGACATTGGAATAAATTATGACTAAAGACAAACTCAACATTTTCCTGGTTTACTAATCCGAGTGCAGTGCATTGTAGAACCTCAGTTAATCTGACCATACACCTTAGGATTTCAACCGACAGCCATAATTCCTTAAAGGAACAGTGTCATGGCAAATAATTTTTTTTATATGTTAAAGATGTTAGTGCTTTAATAAAAACGTTTTTATTCATTTGTGTGTTTGTGTTTTACTTTTTCTTATTTTTACACTTTTTCTTCCCTATGGGGGCTGCCATTTTTTGTTCCATTTCTGCGTGTGTCGATTAACGACACACACAGACATGGAGTACGGCAGCCACAGTCCCATAGGGACTGCGAACGGCTCCCGTCCCATTGACTGCCGTGTACGGCGTCTGTGTGGGAACTGCGCATGCGCCGCTCCCACACAGTCCTATTCGAAATTGGCGCCGTCCGGCGCCATTTTCCTGTGGACCGGAAGTCGCGGCCGGACAGTAATATTACTACTTCCGGTCGCGGCTTCCGGACTTGTGCACATGGAACAGCGGCAGCAAAGGGAGCGGACGGGCCGGAGGGAGCCGCGGCGGCAGGAGCAGGTAAGAGTTTTCAATGTATGTTAGTGTTTGTGTGTGTTTACTACTGTATGTAAACCTACTACACTGTGGGTTACCTCAAAAAATGGCGACACACAGTGTAGGAGGTTAAACCTTTCAAACCCCTC
Source organism: Rhinoderma darwinii (assembly GCF_050947455.1). Lineage (NCBI taxonomy): Eukaryota > Metazoa > Chordata > Amphibia > Anura > Rhinodermatidae > Rhinoderma > Rhinoderma darwinii. The sequence continues at coordinate 350,657,660 of NC_134690.1, forward strand.
GTTTATCCCGGCACTAGCCAGGATAAAGGAGGGGGGGATGCTGAGAGCTCACTAGAGCGAGGGCTTTTAACCCAATGTTGCAATGCTGCAATTTTGGGAACTAGCTCCATCTAGTGACCAAAAATGGGTAGTATTATAAATTAGAATTAATTTATAATATTTCCTATTTCCTGACTCGTGAAAAAAATAAAAAAAATTTGAACCATGTTTAATCACCCACACACTAAATGTTTAATTTTTAAAAAAAAAACATGTTTTTCTGGCAACACATTCCCTTTAACCCCCTCCACAATAAAAAAGCAAGCTCAGATAAGCTAAGTGAGCACATCCATTGCCAAAGCTGCATATGGCACCGCTTATCTCCATGGGAGGCACTTGATGATCCAGACAATTATCAAATTGGTGTAGATAGATCTAATTATGTTTTGCTAAGGCTCTGTTCACACCACATTTCTGCTCAGGTGACTACCCTGGGAAAATCTTCCGATGTATGCAACTGTATACCATACACTTTCATATGTCACCCATAGGCACCCGTGTTGAAGAAATATATACTGCACAATTTATGTTTCTTTGTGGAATGCTTTCAATACAGAAAATAAAATTCCTGCCGCGTACTACCGATATGTCACGTCTGACAGCAGGGAGGCACTAAACCACTGTTTGTTTCCAAGGTAAACTATTGTTGAATTGTTGAAAATATGCAAAATAGCTAAAAAGCGAGACAAAAACAGTGAAACAATCTATTTGCAAAGATATCTCATATCTTTTTATGTAGATTTAAACTATAAAGTATTATTAAAAGTGGGCATCATGCTTTAAAAAGGTTTGTTACATTTTCAACAAGGCATGATGTAACTGTGTCTACCACTCAAATGTTTTTTGATTTTTATTCTAGTTTAAAAGTTTTTGAATGAGATTTAAAAAAAAAAAAAAAAAAAAAAAAGGAAGTATTTTTTTTTCTGAAAAAGCGCCACTTTTTGTCATGGGCTGTATCAGGTATTGCACCCTTTTAACACTATTAGTCCAATTAACAAATTCAATCTTATTAATCAAAAGATAAGTACTAACAAATATGTGTCCCGACCCCTGAACTATCCACAGTGGACATAGCTGTTACATGGTTAAACTAGTTACGTATAAATCAGGCAATTATTGAAATATAGCAGAGGATGCAGCAGCTTAGTTACTACTAGATACTCGTCCGACTGAGTGTTAGGCTGGGTTCACACGAGCATGTTATGTCCGTAAAGGACGGAACGTATTTCGGCCGCAAGTCCCGGACCGAACACAGTGCAGGGAGCCGGGCTCCTAGCATCATAGTTATGTACGACGCTAGGAGTCCCTGCCTCGCTGCAGGACAACTGTCCCGTACTGAAAACATGATTACAGTACGGGACAGTAGTTTCAGGGAGAGGCAGGGACTCCTAGCGTCGTACATAACTATGATGCTAGGAGTCCGGCTCCCTGCAGTGTGTTCGGTCCGGGACTTGCGCCCAAAATACATTCCGTCCATTACGGACCGAACATGCTCGTGTGAACCCAGCCTTACAGATATCCTGTTGTACCAACATAAGTTGGCCGAGTCCTATAAGGCAGTGAGTGAGGACAAACTCTGTACTGCGCTGTGGCATGTTGGCGCTATATAAGAAACAGAAATAAATAATAAATGTTTCCATTCATTCATCTTTACACAACAACAAATATAAAATAAAATGACACCATCCTGACCTTCAGCTGCTGAGCTTCTTCTGTGCCAGTTGAGATCTCTTCTGCCGTTTTCAATTTCTCCAACTCTTGTTGCAAGCTGTACATTGATTTCTGTTCAATTATAACATAGGAAATAAATTATGATGTCAACACTTTTTGGAGGAATTTATTAAGTCTGGCTTTTCATATGTCAGATCTGTGAACTGGCGTAAAATATAGTAAATTTGTCAGGCAATGGTCAGCCGTGCCCTTTGAATTTTTTTATGCCACTAAAAGATGAAGTAAACCCAACAATAAATTCTGCCCTTTATTTTCCGTTGCCACTAAAATAAATTCTTTGTAACTGTACCATCCACTGTTCTGATATACCCCGCAACAAAGACTAGATCTCACGACACGATGTTCCCCCCCAGTTCAGTTGGTTCATGAGCTACAGTGACTGTATAATACTATACACAGCATAACACACATATATATATATATATATATATGACACACACACACACATATATATATATATATATATATATATATATATATGACACACACACACACACACATATATATATATATATATATGACACACACACACACACATATATATATTATATATACATATACACATTTATTTTCATTCACCTCTTCCAGCTCTTCTGATATATTTTGCTCTTCATTATGTTCATCCAAACTTGACTGTGGAACCTTCAGCTAGAAAAAAATTAAATAAAAAAAAAATATCGTTAGAAAGCATATTTCTGAAATTCTAACACTGCAAGAACATACCATCTTGGAACGGAAATAGTGCCGCTGTTTTTTACCGTGATTCAGATAAGTTCAATGACATTTTTTTGATGAACCGTCTGTTGATGCTATACTACAAGGCAGGGGTGTTTATTTTAGGGCTATTATAATGTGCTTTTTTTTTTTTTAATAATGCGTCAGCAATGAAGACCATGGTTTAGTGATGACTGAATTGTTCAGTGTCTGCACCCCAGACTCACTAAAAGTATTTTATGGCAGAATGGCGAGTACAAATAAAGTACAACCCCCCCAACAACCAACACTAGCCTGTTCTCATGCTACAGACTGGCCGGAGCCGCACTTCTACATTAACATCTACATTTTGATTTAGGATTTAGGGTCACAATATGATCCGTCTGTTTGAAATGAGGGCAGTGACGGTACTCGTGGGTTGTTTGTCTCTTACGGTTTACTAACCTGGTTACTTTCTGAGCCATGAGACGTGTCATGTACATGGTTCTGCATTTCACTTAACTGCTGCCTGAGCTGTAGAAGGAAGGAGATCCAGAGTAAGGATTTGTATATAAAAAAAAAAAAAAACTGTGAAAAATCACACAACATATATGATGACAAGTTGCCATGACAAGAATGGAAGCCTCACGGTCTAGAATGACCACAGCAACTGCCTGCCCCATACATACAGAATAGCTAAAGATCATCAGTCTTATTAGGGTATGTGCACACACACTAATTACGTCCGTAATTGACGGACGTATTTCGGCCGCAAGTCCCGGACCGAACACAGTGCAGGGAGCCGGGCTCCTAGCATCATACTTATGTACGATGCTAGGAGCCCCTGCCTCGCTGCAGGACAACTGTCCCGTACTGTAATCATGTTTTCAGTACGGGACAGTTGTCCTGCAGCGAGGCAGGGACTCCTAGCATCGTACATAACTATGATGCTAGGAGCCCGGCTCCCTGCACTGTGTTCGGTCCAGGACTTGCGGCCGAAATACGTCCGTCAATTACGGACGTAATTAGTGTGTGTGCACATACCCTTACACCACTAGATGTCATTGTAAATCTTACCAGAGAAAGCTCCTTGCTCTGTTTTCTGGCTTCTACTTTTGTAGATTCCAGCTGTTCCTGTGACTCAGACAAAAGCTGCCTCAACTATAGTAGTGGAGATGAAAAAAAATAGGTAAAATCCGAAGGTTTCCATAAATACGCAACCAATACCATAGACTGAACGTCACTAACTTCTATTTATCTACTGGACACTATTAGATATAGGATGTAACATTTTGGATAAAAGTAAGTGGTCTAGAATGTTCTATCACAAAATATAACTTAGATCGAACTTACCCAAACCATTACTATACACCTGCTATTCATACCTATATTGTATTTGCTGGGGAAGCACATACACATTGTAAGGGTTAGCGAGCCAAAACGCCACTTTGTGTCACGTTCGTGAATGCAGATTTTTGGAAACTTTATAGCTGCCATCCGTACAACTTTCCATACGTATCAAAAGGGCCGCTAATTTCATCTCACGTTTTCTCCATTTTGCTACTGGAATGTTTTTCTGTCTACATATACAGCAGATAGGACGGAGCTTAAACAACGAAATAATTTTTTTTTTATTTAAAGCTCTGCTCTATAGGGTATAGCAATCATTAGCAATTGCATTGTCAAAAGGTCTCCAGTTTTATTTGAGGCTAAGGGTGCTGCTGTTTCCACCATGCTTTTCACTGCAGTTCTGCTTGTTCAGATTGTGTATAAATATAAGCGCAAAAAAGGATTTTAATCCATATAGAGCAGAACTACATGACTGATTCTAAACTACAAGTAAATCATCAGCATCATCTTTGCTTCGGGATACTTACAATCTCCACCTCCTTAGAGTATGTCTGACACTCTGTGCTAGATGTATTCATCTGGGTTTCCAGCTGGGCCTCCATAAGAGCAATGTATTCCTTCAGCTGAAAGACAGAAACTGTAGGTTACCTGGAGAATATATAGAGTTAGCAGTGATATATGTTTCAGCATCTATGAAAAAAGAATCCAAAATTAGTATTATATGAGAATAACCTGATGCTCTGAAATGTAATAAATTCAGTGGTGAAAAATTACTAAAGAAAATTTCCCTCCAGGTTAGTAAAAGGCATCAGTGCTAATAGGACTCAAAATATATAAAGTTAAGGAATACCAATTTTTTTTTTTTCGTTTTTAGTTGCCATTTTTGTCACCCTTGGCAAAGCTTACACGTTTCGCCTGCCACCTGACTTTACTGTAGGCAGAGCTAGTTATTAGCATATCACTGGCAATGCCCCGCCGGTGAAAATGTGTTTCGTGGAAATAGCCATTTAAAGGGGTTTTCCCATCAGAGACATTTATAACATATGCACAGGATGCGGGTCCCACCTTGAATACAGACACCGTATTCAAATACCACAGTCACAGAGAGAAAATATACAAAGCAGTTGTAGGACGAGATCCAGAGCTTAGGGTCTAGCAGTCATACCTGGTCAGAACTCTGGACGTCTGATTTCAGTCTTTCCACTGTCTCTTGTAAAGATTTCAATTGAATTCGAGACTATTAAAAATAAAAATCAGTGATATTTCTAGGTTTTAACGATCATTTATATATAATCCATTTATTATGGGAGACGCTAGGACAAAATTGGGAGTTTTGTTCATAGCAACCAACCAGATCTAAGTTTTTTTTGTTTTGTTAATACTGGAAGCCCCTTGCGCTTACACATGAACAAAATTATTTGAAGGCCACACGACAGACCACAGATGAGACTCCGCAGATATAGACTATAGGTAGGATTCTGAGAAAAGTTAAACAGCACTCACTTTACTGAGCTCTTCCTCGGATACTTCCAACTTGGCTTTCCATACATGCTCTTCCTCTTCAACGCTCTTTTGTAGGTCTTTTAGCATTCCTTCCTATCATAAAAACATAGCAACCATTATATACATACTATCCCATTAGTTACATACAGTAAAACATACTGATAGTTATGACATCCCCTCCAAGCAACGGAAAATTCTTGCATTGCCCATAGTAACCATGAGACAACCCCTTTAAACTGCAAAGAAAAAAAAAAAGAATCGTTTTTTTTGTAAGGCCCCATGCACACGACCGTATTTTCATCTATCCGTAAATACGGATCCGTAGACATCCGTATATACGGAAATATGGTCCATATTGCATCCGTATTTGATCCGTATAAACGGATCCGCAAAAAAAAAAAAAAAAAAAGGAAGAAGAGGCTGCAAACCACGTCACCATCATGTTGCATAGCAAACGCTTTCGTAAATACGGACAGTTTACGGCAGCGCCCATAGGCTTCTATGGGAGAGTCTGTGCCATAATTAACGACAAGAATAGGACACCTATCATTTTTTCAGCACGGACACCCATCCGAAAAAATACTGAAACGTCCATGGCCAATAGACATGAATGTAATCACGGATGAAATATACTGTCGTGTGCATGGGGCCTTAGGTCACCCTTTCTCCACCATGTAAATAACTTTTAAAGGGGTTGTTTTTTGACAGACATTTATGACAGATCCCACAAAGGTGTGATCGATGCAGGTCCAACCTTTGGGACCCGCTCCTATTTCCAGAACGAGAGTCCCCTGACCCCGTTTGATGAGGCGGCCGCATCGATGCGGGGAATCAGTGAAAAGGTGGCCCGGATTCTGCAAACAGCCAGCTAACTTGGGAATCACGACCACCTCTCCAATAATTCTTTCCTTGGATGTGGCAGCCAGCAACCGCTTCATCAGGTAGGAACAGAGTCGGCGGACAACCCCTTTAATATTTATCAATGGGGTAACAAGCATACATGATTTGCATGATCATAAATACAGATTGTAGCAATAAAACACAACTCACTGTTTCAGCAAGAATAGTCCTATATTGTTCACATTCTGCCTGCAATGAGGCCTGTGCTTCTTCTGCTTCTTTTAATTTAAGTAATGAATCCTGCAGATAAAATGTTAATATTAAATGGATAAATAATAAGAATCAACTCTATACATAAATGTTAACAATAGTCACGATATTAGTACTTAAAATAAAATTTGCAGAGGGCGCCACCTGCTGTCTGAGCCGGGTTCATCCAATCTGCTGTTCAGATTACAGATCACCCAGATTGTCTTCTACTAGTAGCCACAGTAAGCAGTTGTCATTGGTAATAGGTGGGACCAAAGTCTAAAAGCAGAGCTTTGCATTGAGAATCAATAAATACTTTTCAATAGAAACCTGTGGCTCACAAAACCTCAGAGCTGCTAGGTAGCCATCTGCTTGACCTAGACTTTCTAATTGATATCCCTCTACAAGATGCATATGCCCTGGTAGGACATTATAAGGCTAGGGCTAGATTTTTTTTTTATTGTTCCAAGGCATCGAAAATAAAAAATAAAGCAACATTGCAAATACAACCCCAATAAAGAAAAGAACATATATGCACAGAAGACTTAGTTCACATCTATGTTGAAGGCCCCATTAGGGGCCTCCGTCACAGATCCAGTCAAAAATGCAGGAAAAAGCTACAGGCACAGTGGCGGAAACCCATTCAAGTCAATGGATTCCATTGGCCGCTGATGCTGTCAATCATGCAATGAAATTCCGAAATTTTCATTCTTCTACTTCTATGATGGAGCAGAGTAACAGAAACACCGAACACAGATGTAAACGAGGCCTTAAGCTATACCTCTATTAATCCAAAAACCACTTTATTGCAATAGAGAGAACACGAATATATAGACATGAACAAGTTATTAAAAATTTTCACATTAAGGCCTCATGCACACGACCGTAGACGTGTGCACGATCCGTGACAACGGCACAGATGGCCCGAGAAGTGTCATCCGCGGGCCGTCTGCAATCACGGACTGTGCACACACAAGAGTGAATGAAGTTTAATGAGCCCGGACCACAAAACGAAATGTCCTATTTTTTTTTGCGGTACGGGCTCCGGCAATGCATGGACTGTGGAAACCACAGTCGTGTTCATTGGCCCATAGAATAGAATGTGCCCTATACTATCCACAATTGCAGATCCGCAATTGCGGATACTATCTGGACGCAAATGCACGGTCGTGTGCATAGGGCCTAAGTGGACCAATTCTGACCCAGACTTCAAATCAAATAGTCCTTCCACATTGGAATTAGTGAAGAAAAAACTAAACCTTAGGCCTCGTGCACACTTCTTTGACCGTTTTCACGGATCCATGTGTCCGTGATTGGATCAGTGTGCTTCCCGTGTGTACTCCATGTACATTTCCGTGTTTCAGTTTCCGAGGGGAAACTGTCCCCATTCACACGATGTACACGATATTGTGAGAACCGCACATGGTATTCACTGTCCAGCGGTAGTCACTGTCCAGGGTGCTGAAAGAGTTACTGCCGATCAGTGCAGCCCCTGGACAGAGACTACCGCTGGACAGTGAGTACCATGCGCGGCGCTCACAATATAGATTATTAAAGTTTCATTAAAAAAAACCTGCAAAAAAAAAAAATTTTACTACTTACCCAGAACTCCCTGCTTCTTCCTCAAGTCCGGCCTCCTGAGATGACGTTTCAGACCATGTGACCGCTGCAGCCAATCACAGGCTGCAGTGGTCACATGGACTGCCGCATCATCCAGGGAGGTCGGACTGGATGTCAGAAGAGGGACGCGTCACCATGACAACGGCCGGGGTACGTATGAACTTATTTTTCTTTCGATCGCTGCGTTCCAGCACTGATCAGCAGCCTCTTCTCTCTATCGGTGCTGATAGAGAGAAGGGGCTGCTTATTAGTGCAGTGCAATAATCTGTCTATGTGTACCTCTGCCCGCCCTGCCGTTGCTAGGCAACGGCTGTTACACATGGACGGCACACGGATGCCTTCCGTGTGCCTTCAGTTTTTTTGACGGACCCATTGACTTGTATGGGCCACGCGGTCACGGAATCTCGGACAAAAGTAGGACATGCTCTACTTTTTTCGGAACGGAACAACGGGACCGTCAAAAAAACTGAAGTGTGCATGGCCCCATTGAAATGAATGGGTCAGGGTGGTAGCCGTCAAAAAAACGGCTAGCACCCTAAAGAAAAAAACGGAAGTGGGCATGAGGTCTAACTCCTACAATTGCCCTAGGCTATATTACAATGTCCATATGACATGATCATATAAAATAAAGTGCCTATGCAAAGAAAATAAAATGTTATCAAATTAAAATACGTTCCTACAAGACCATGTTGGTTTGGAGAACACACGTGTTTTGTCGCTAGCACGTCTTCGTCAGGGGCTCCAGATGAAGCCATGCTAATAGTGATGCACATGGGGACTCCCAACCCACATGGGGAACAATTGCTTGCAAAGGTGGACTTTCCCTTTAAACCAACTATTGAGCTTGTTTCAATGTAGATTTCGGTCTTTCCCCACCCAGAATCTATATCTATAGCAACTAGTAAAATACTTACTGAAGAATCCGTCTGGTCAGACTGCTGGCTCAGCTGTTTAAGTATATCTGATGATTTTTCTCTAAACTCCTGTAGCCATTCACCGTATAACTGGAAAGGAAGGAATGACAACCCCGTCAGTCACTGTCACAGCATTCAGAGATATTACATTTTAGTCACTGATCATGTTTTCCAATAGCAGAAAAATATAGTATCATTGGGAAAATTACTGCTCTGAATTGATACAGAGGCCCCCGGGGCAGGAAGACAGTAGGTTGTATTTAAAAACACTATTTTTGTGGCGTTTTATGCCACAATTTTGTGTAAACTTGTGACAAAAAAAAAAAACCACTGAGGTTCTGCCAACTCAGGGCAGAAAAAAAACTTGGTTATACAAAATTGTGCCAAAATGGGTGTGCAGATCGCCTGCATTTTGCAGAGTTTTATTGGTAATCAAGGCAAAAACTTGTCCAAAAAATTAAATTATTATTTTTACCTGGTGAGACTCTACGGACACCTGTGGGAAGAGGGTCATCAAGGTGTCTTTGGCCTGAGTCTGAATACCACTGAGCTGCTGTTCCAGATCATCCTGTAATCGAAACAGCAGAGAAAATGTCATGTGTTATGGTTAAGTTCACATCTGCATTGGAGGCTCCTCCGTCGCAAATTCTGACACAAATGCCAAAAAATTAAAATAAAAACCTCTACATTTTTTTCCAGTAAAATGATGGAAACAGAACCCAAAAATAGAACCTTTTAAAGTCAATGGGTTCTGTTCGGATGTTTCTGGCACTCCATCATTTTCGTTGTTCTGTTCTATGACGGAACAGAACAACGGAAATGAATAACGGTGACGTGAATTCCATCTGTGCTTTTAACAAATACACAAAAAAAAAAAATAGGCTGTTGACAGTGGGGTCTTCCGGTGGATATATCCATGGTCATGTGATATTCACACAGGTGCAAGGCTCGTTACAAGACAGAGCTCTGATTACTGTACCATAACAAGCAATGCAGTCGTGTGATCATCGCATGACCACTGAAAGGAAACAATAAAAGCACCTACTGAATGACTGCAAGCAGAGATCTTGAAAACAGTGAGAAATGGATACATAGTAGAGTTTATTAGCAAATTGTAGAACTTCATTACACAATAAATAACAAATATTTACTAAAACCATAATCCCCCTTTAAATACGGTCTGCAAATGTTAGTGTACGTACACCTGACTACCAGTTACAATGAGAATAGTGATCAATGCACGGTTTATGCAATGAATATTTTAATAGTGTAACACAACTACCCAATTACTCATTGTACCAGTACAGAGAGTGCAGCCAACTTCACCGTACTTTAGTTTGTATGTGGCGTCTCTCTTTGTCAGTAGTTTTCAGCTGTAACAGCTGGTCACAGTTTGCCAATTGGCCAACAACAATGACAGGGGTCCATAAGGGGTGATCCCACAAAAAACGAAAATATATCCCAGCACTTCCTCCCTTCATCTCCTCCTCTACTCTGATCCCATTTGCCTCAGCCATGTCCCTCCTCCTCTTCACTGTCCGGTGTCTGGCTGTAACAGTAGCCCTCCCCTCTGCATTGTTTGTCGTCAGGACAAAAAGACGGTAAAGATCCGCCTCTTGGTTATGCCCCGCCCCTTAGTTAAGCCCCAGCCAAAAATGGAACAGATCAGCAGGAGACTAACCCCTTTGTTCTTTGCAGGATTTAGGCCAAATTCAGACGAACGTAGAGTATGTCCATGTGACGGCTGTTAAAACGATCGTCACATGGACAAATGTATTTCAATGGGGCTGTTCACACGGCCGTGGTTTTAAACGGACCGCGTGAAGGGTCCATTGAAAAATAGAACATGTCCTATTTTATTCCGTTTTCACGGACCCCTCCATAGACTCAAGTCACGTTTTTCACCTCCGAGTTTCCCCACGTTCGTGTGAATCTGGCCTAAGACTGTTAGTTTTAGGAACATGTAGAAAACCCTGCAGACTGAAACAGTGGGGGCAAATAGATCTCCTGTTTATCTAGATCAATAATTTCTAGGTTTAGTGTTCCTTTAAGGTAAAGTTCCACTTTAACCCATTATAACAATGTCATTCTTTGAATAGGCTTTATGAGGTTTGTGAACTTTGCGGCGATACCTTTACTTTCCTCTCAGAGCTCAGTTTCTCTTCACACGTTTTTTCTGCTTTGCCCAAAGCATCCATAGCCTGCCAGTTTTTCTCTCGAAGTTCCTGCAGGAAACATTTCCACAAAGAGCAAACTTTCACTTATTGTGCCGGATATTAGAATGTGTCTTCGAAAGATAGAACTAATACATGAAACAGCTTAAATACAGTGATACAGGTACTAAAAGCTGTATGTAGTCAAGTGGAAGCTGTAAAATGTATCTCTTTGGGCTTTGTACAGATACACATATATTCTTTAACGAAGAATTCTCCGTCTAAAATCTCCAAACATGGTTGTATTTAGAGAGAATACATCCTGTATATATTTATTTGCATTGTGCACAGAGAAATAAGTATTTGATCCCTTTGGCAAACAAGACTTAATACTTGGTGGCAAAACCCTTGTTGGCAAGCACAGCAGTCAGACTTTTTTAGTAGTTGATGATGAGGTTTGCACACATGTTAGATGGAATTTTGGCCCACTCCTCTTTGCAGATCATCTGTAAATCATTAAGATTTCGAGGCTGTCGCTTGGCAACTCGGATATTCAGCTCCCTCCATAAGTTTTCGATGGGATTAAGGTCTGGAAACTGACTAGGCCACTCCATGACCTTAATGTGCTTCTTTTTGAGCCACTCCTTTGTTGCCTTGGCTGTATGTTTCGGGTCATTGTCGTGCTGGAAGACCCAGCCACGAGCCATTTTTAATGTCCTGGTGGAGGGAAGGAGGTTCTCACTCAGGATTTGACGGTACATGGCTCCATCCATTCTCCCATTGATGCGGTGAAGTAGTCCTGTGCCCTTAGCAGAGAAACACCCCCAAAACATAATGTTTCCACCTCCATGCTTGACAGTGGGGACGGTGTTCTTTGGGTCATAGGCAGCATTTCTCTTCCTCCAAACACGCCGAGTTGAGTTAATGCCAAAGAGCTCAATTTTAGTCTCATCTGACCACAGCACCTTCTCCCAATCACTCTCAGAATCATCCAGATGTTCATTTGCAAACTTCAGACGAGCCTGTACATGTGCCTTCTTGAGCAGGGGGACCTTGCGGGCACTGCAGGATTTTAATCCATTACGACGTAATGTGTTACCAATGGTTTTCTTGGTGACTGTGGTCCCAGCTGCCTTGAGATCATTAACAAGTTCCCCCCGTGTAGTTTTTGGCTGAGCTCTCACCTTCCTCAGGATCAAGGATACCCCACGAGGTGAGATTTTGCATGGAGCCCCAGATCGATGTCGATTGACAGTCATTTTGTATGTCTTCCATTTTCTTACTATTGCACCAACAGTTGTCTCCTTCTCACCCAGCGTCTTACTTATGGTTTTGTAGCCCATTCCAGCCTTGTGCAGGTCTATGATCTTGTCCCTGACATCCTTAGAAAGCTCTTTGGTCTTGCCCATGTTGTAGAGGTTAGAGTCAGACTGATTAATTGAGTCTGTGGACAGGAGTCTTTTATACAGGTGACCATGTAAGACAGCTGTCTTTAATGCAGGCACCAAGTTGATTTGGAGCGTGTAACTGGTCTGGAGGAGGCTGAACTCTTAATGGTTGGTAGGGGATCAAATACTTATTTCTCTGTGCACAATGCAAATAAATATATATAATTTTGACTATGTGATTTTCTTTTTTTATATAATCTATCTCTCACTGGTAAAATTAACCTAGCTTAAAAATTCTAGACTGTTCATGACTTTGACAGTGTGCAAACTTACAAAATCAGCAAGGGATCAAATACTTATTTCCTTCACTGTATATGATCATGAAGCGGCTTCCATTAAAGTCTACGCAAGAGCCCCTTACTCACTGCTGTATGCATAAATAATAGTGACTGAGGGTTAGACTATTATCTACTCATTACTTGAAGCACTTTCACTTTTTAACCCCAATTTTATATTTTACACAAACCCTATAAATAATTGCTGACAGATATGAAGCAACAATAGTTGCACAAGAATGTCCTGGAATATACTTGTCTATGACAGGAAACACACCATGGTGGTAGGGGTCCAAAATATTGCAAAATGCAAAACAGCCTTTTACATTTTTCATGAGGATGACTAATTCAAGAACAGAGTTCACACTTGCTTAAGGGGGTTGTCCAGTCCCAAAAAATTGATGGCCTATCCTCAGGATAGGCCATCAATAGCTGATGGGTCGGGGTCCGAATCCCGGGACACCCGCCGGTCAGCTGTTTTGAAGGGGGTGCAGCGCTCATACTTACAGCCTGTGAATCGTAGACACCGATGTAGCGGTGATTCACAGGTATTGCAGCCTTCTTCTCCCTTTCACTTCAATGGGAGGAGGCAGCTGCAATACCTGTGAGTCGCCGAGACATCCGTGTTGACGATTCACAGTGAGCAAGTCGAAATGAAGGGGAAGCAGCGCTCATATAAGCGCTGCTCCCCCTTGAAACTAGCTGATCGGCGGTGGTCCCGGGAGTCGGACCCCGACCCATCCCGGAGGATAGGCCATCAATTTTTAGGGACTGGACAACCCTTTTAAATACCAAACCCTATGCAGTTATGCTGTTCTTCTCCCATAGAAGAGCAAATACAAAATGCTGGTGTTTGTGCTTTATGGCTCCCAATAAATGGAAGTCAATGGACAGAAATTAAATATGTCCATAGACTAATACAGGAAGTGATGAAGTACAACACCTCCCCAAAAAACAGGGAATGGCAGAATGTCCTAAAGGCCTTATCGGTGTAATGTGTATAGTGTTGCTATTCTGCCTTATCTAGGCGTTCGGCAGTACAATAGACATGTCTTCAGTCATTAAATCCCCCACACGATAATGAGACGACTTTGCTGAACATGTCTCAGTCTACTCTACACAGCCCTGCTGAAAATACAGCTGCAGTAAAAAAACGTCAGTCTATTGTGTGTGCTCCAGTGGTTCCCAAGCTAAACAGGACATCTGGACAGGGCATTACTATGCTTTGACACAGTAGAATAGTGTGACATGTATATACTTTGATTTCTACCTAAAATGCATTAAAAATAATAAATACAAAATGATTTGCCCTTCCCTGTCAAGCTGTCAAACATTCTGTTCAGTTACTTACACACTAGCTTCTCTGAGAGCTAGGTGGCAATCAATATGGCTACCACTTCAACTCCCACATGCATATTTATACAACTTTGCTAGTCTCTTTATTAGAAAATTTACTTTGGCATGCAAGAATACTTCCCCCACTCCGGTATCACTGCTAGGCCCCATGCACACAACCGTATTTTTCATCCCTCCGTAAATACTGTCCGTAAATACGGATCCGTAGTAATTTATAGTCATCCGTAAATCATCCGCATATTTGGAATTGTGTCCGTAAATACGGTCCATAGTGCATCCGTATTTACGGACCCACAAAAAAACCAGGGAGGAATCTTGGGTAATCCCGTCGTCGCATAGCAACGCTTCCATAATTTTGGACGGCTACGGATGCACATTTGTAGCCGTCCAGAATTATGGAAGCGCCCATAGACTTCTATGGGGAGTCTGTGCCGTAATTACGGACATAAAAAAAGGACATGTTCTATTATTTCGACGGCACGGACACCCATGCTAAAAAATACGGAAAGGTGTCTGTAGCCCATAGAAATGAACGGGTCTGTAATTACGGATGAAAAATACGATCGTGTGCATGGGGCCTAACTAAGCAGATTTGTCATCCAAAAAATAACTGCATAAAAGCTTTAAGAGCTTGGCAGAGAGAAACAACTAAAAAAACGAAAGTAAAAATGACATACATTGTTTTTATTTTTCTGCTGTTCAATTGTATCCTTTAACTCGACAGCCTCTTTTTCCAGTAAAGAAATCTGAGCACCTTTTTCTTGAAGTCTGAAAAGGGGGAAAAAAAACTATATCGATCAAAATCTCACAGATATGTCGTTGTTGTGTCCAGACAGTGCTTAGGTGTCATCTCAGTGAAAGTCATTTTATTTGCAAGACTTTATTTTCCCTTTAGTTACACCTACAATTTAAATCACTGTTATTTTTTATTAAGTATTACAGTACATGGTATATTATTGGGATTTACAGGGTATAACGCCTCTACAATAAAAAAAATAATTGCTCCAATCTACAATAACAAAAAAGGCAACTTTAACCCCTTCCCCCTGCTTGCATTCTGGGCCCTAATGTCCAAGCCATTTTTTACATTTTTACATTGTCACATTAAAAGAGCTGTAACTTTTTTATTTTTGCGTCGGCATAGCTGTATAAGGTCTTGTTTTTTGCGGGACGACTTGTAGTTTTTATTGGTACCATTTGAGAGTAGATGCGACTTTTTGATCACTTTTTATCACATTTTTTTAAAGTCAGGATTAACAGAAAACAGCAATTTTTCCATTGTTTTTTATTTTATTTTTTACGGCGTTCACAGTGCGGGTTAAATAATGTAACAGCTTTATAGTCGGGGTCGTTACGGACGCGGCGATACCAAATATGTGTAACTTTTTTGCTTTATTGTAGTTTTTTTTAATAGTAAAGCATTTTGTAAGGGGAAAAGCTGGGTTTTTCATTTATTTTTTTTCACTTTTTTTTTAAATTAACTTTATTAAACTTTATTTACTTTTTTACTAGTCCCACTAGGGGACTTCACTATCCTCCGATCGCTATTATAATACACTGCAATACTTTTGTATTGCAGTGTATTACTGCCTGTCCGTTTAAAACGGACAGGCATCTGCTAGGTCATGCCTGCGGCATGATCTAGCAGGCCATTCGCTCCAGGCAGACCTGGGGGTCTTTATTAGACCCCCGGCTGCCATAGAAGACACAGATACTCGGCGATTTTATCGCCGGGTGTCAGTGAGATGAGAGGGAGCTCCCTCCCTCTCTCCAAAACCATTCAGATGCGGTGCTCGCTATTATGCACCGCATCTGAAGGGTTAAACGGGTGAGATCGATACTAATATCGATCTCACCCGGCAGAGCAGGGACGCCCCCAGCCCTCAGCTGCCTCTGGCAGCTGAGAGCAGGGAGATTTCACGGCTCCCTGCTCTGTTTACTTTATTCTACAGCAGCGACGTAGAATAGCGGCGCTCTAGAATAAAGCCCACTAATGACCGCCGTAAAAAGACGTATCGGCGGTCATTAAGGGGTTAAATATAGTCTTGATTAAAAATATCTTATGGTTTCTGTCTACAGATCCTATGCAGACCCATGTGTTTCCATGGTTACAGACTACAAATAAAACCCTGTGTAGTCTGATCCTGCAGTGATACTCTTTTCCATTTGTCCTTTGGCCTCTACTCCTTTCTAACAATCAGCCACTAGCTGGGGAGAGATTGAACGTAGCTTTCTTCAATGGGGTTACGGAAAAGTCGTCTAAAAATATGTCTGCACCCATGACCACTACTTTATCTCGCATATCTCCAGTTACATACAATCATAAGTAAATATGATTAGCCTTTATCTAGGCTGCAGACATTATGTCTAGTGCGCTTATATTTCTTGCATGCATTACCTTGAATGTAATTGTGTAATTTCGGCTTCATTACTTTTCTAGAAAAAAAAAACACAAGAGACGATTATTTCAACAATTGTTTGCCTAAAAGTATTTCAATGAAAACATTTTTGTATTAAAGGGGTATTCTGTTCCCATAATTCCCACTGGATAGATGAAAAATGCTGGATCATTGGGGGTCAGACCGCTGGGCCCTCACCGATCACCAACCTGCTTCTCTTTCTCTGCATCATTGCTCTGTCCTGCCTCCAGCAAAGCTTCAATGGATTTTATCCTTTCCAAAAGTTGTGTGTTTTCACTGGTGACCTCCTGCAGTTTTTGGCTTTGTCTGTCCAACTCCTCTGATTTTTGTTTGCCTTCAGTTTCATAAGACATCAGTTTAGTTTGAAGATCTTTGAGGAACATTTAAAAAAACCAAAAAAACAAACTGTTAGACATAAAAATGAAAAAATAAAATAAAAGCAGTCATTAAATAAGGCGGTGTCCACATCCGTGTCGGAGGCTTTGTTCTCAACCTCAGTCGCAGATTCCAAAACTAGACACCTCAGCAGAACATTACAGAACACTGTAAGTCAATGGGGTCTGTTGGGGGGGGGGGGGGGCGGTAGTATCCTTCGTGCAACTGATCGGTTTGTGCGTAGTTGTTTCTATTGTGAACGGAAACCACAACAAAAGTGTAAACAGAGTGTTAGAAAGAAGATGGGGTTGTGGACCATGACCACTAAGTATTACATATTTTGTGCTTCATGCCCTTTATAGCAGAATGAAGACTCTACATAGGACCTAGACCTAATGGACGTGTAATCATAACAAATTGGTTCTTGTGTAAAATAAAATATCTTACCAATGTTATTCTTTAGGGTCAATGAATGCCAAGAAACGAGGCTCAAAAATACTATACCCAGATTATGTCATATTTCCTAAATTAACCTTTGACAAACTTGTAGACCAAAGTCTAATCTATAAGTCAGTGATGTCATACATAGGTCTCATTACGGGATATAAACCCATACCCCATCTGCTCTACCCCGGCTATTTTTACGGGATTTACTGCTGTGGATCAGAGGAGCCATGTTACTGTTGAGTGCAGGGCATTGAAGGGGCAACATTACACTACGAAGATATACTTGCATAAGCTCTAAAAAGGAGACAACTGCTGTATCTGGCAAATCAAAAGGTTCCCGACCTACAGATTTTCAAAACAGGAAATCCACATAGAGATATTTATGGGGGTGGAGGAATTCCAAATACTCCACGCAAACCAAGTTTGAATTCTTCTAGGGTCCGTCTACACCGAACAATTTTGACCGTAAGAACAAGCGCCGTCAACGAGACAGCTCATTGATCGGCGCTGGTTTGCTCCTTTCACAAGTAGTTATAATCAGTAATGTATGGGGATGAGCGATGATTACTACGATCGCTCGTCCCCATG